>NW_027456903.1:169227-194160 GCF_040206685.1 Ascaphus truei
CCTGCCTCTCTCCTCCCCCACTCTTTCCCCTTCCCCCTCCCTCTCTTTCCCCTTCCCCCCTCCCTCTCTCTCTCTCATCCACCCACCCTCCACTCTCTCTCATACCCCTCCTCTCCTACACCCCTCCCCTTCTTTCTCCTACCCTTTCCCCCCTCTCTCTCTCCTACCCCTCTCCTCCCACCTCTTTCCCCTCCCCCTCCCTCCTCCCCTCCCCCTCCCTCCTCCCCCTCCCCCTCCCTCCTCCCCCCCTTCAACTGCCTTTCTCAACTCCCCTCTCCCACCTTCCCCATCTCCCCTTCCCCCCTCTCTCTCCCCTTCCCCCTCTCTCTTCCCTCCCCCCTCTCTATCTCCTTCTCCTCTCCCCCTCTCTTCCCCCTTCCACCTGCCTATCTCTCTCCCATTATCTCGTCCACCTCCCCCTCTCTCTCTCCCCCCCTCTCTCTCTCCCCCTTCCCCACTTTCTCTCCCCACCCTCCTTCCCCCCTCCACCTGCCTCTCTCTCCCCCACTCTTTCCCCTTCCCCCCTCCCTCTCTTTCCCACCCTTTCCCCTTCCCTCTCTTTCCCACCCACCACCCCTCTCTCTCATACCCCTCCTCTCCTACACCCCTCCCCCTTCTTTCTCCTACCCTTTCCCCCTTCTCTCCTAACCCCTCTCCTCCCACCTTTTCCCCTCCCCCTCCCTCCTCCCCCCCATTCAACTGCCTTTCTCAACTCCCCCTCCCTCTTCCCCCTTCCCCATCTCTCCTTCCCCCCTCCCCATCTCTCCTTCCCCCTCTTCCTCCCTTCTTCCTTCCCCCCCTCCATCAGCCTCTCTCTCCTTCCCCTCTCTCCTTCCCTCTCTCTCACCTTCCCCCCTCCCCCTCTCTCTCCTACCCCTCCTCTTTCTTCTACCCCCTCTCCTACCCACTCCCTCCCTCCTACGCCCTCTCCCTTTCCCTCCTCCAACTCTCCTTCCCCCGTCCCCCCTCATCTCCTTCCCCCTCCTCATCTCCCTCTCCCCCTCCTCATCTCCCTCCTCCTCCTCTTCATCTCCCTCCTCTCCAACCCCCCCCCCCCTCTCTCTCATTTCTATTCACTCATATGTGATATTTCTCAAGAAGCTGGTACACTTTTATCTGTCTATATCAAATATACTACAGATTGCAATGCATTCTGGTCCTTGTAGTCCGGATTTTCTCTGATTATGGATAATGCATTTGGGCCCTGTAGTCCTGAGCTGTCTCTGCTTCTGGATTTGCAATGTATTCTGGTCCATGCAGGCTGGAGCGATCTCTGCTTCTGGATTTGCAATGCATTCTGGTCCCCGTAGTCCACATCTCACTCTCTTGTTCTGGATTTGCAATGCATTCTGGTCCCTATAGTCCTGATCTCATTCTGATTCTGGATTTCCAGTGTGTTCTGGGCCCTGCAGTCCTGATCTTTCTCTTCTTCTGGATTTGCAATGCATTCTGGTCCTTTTAGTCTAGATATGAATCTCTGATTCTGAAGTTACAGTTACATAGTCACATAGTTCTATAGTTACATAGTCACATAGTTACATAGTCACATAGTTACATAGTCACATAGTTACATAGTTACATAGTCACATAGTCACATAGTTCTATAGTTACATAGTAGATGAGGTTGAAAAAAGACGTACGACCATCAAGTTCACCTATGCTAAATTTAGACAACAGATACTTTATCCTATATCTATACTTACTTATTGATCCAGAGGAAGCCAAACACAAACCCCAGAGTCATATCATCCAATGATATTCATAAGGGGAAAATATAAATTCCTTCCTGACTCCAGGAATTGGCAATCTGATTACTCCCTGGATCATCATCCTTCCCATGTATACTTATTTGGTATATCCCTGTATACCTTTCCTTTCTAAAAAGATGTCCAACCTTTTTTTGAACAAATCTATTGTATCTGCCATCACAGTCTCCATGGGTAATGAATCCCACACTGTAACTGCCCTTACTGTAAAGAACCCTTTCCTTTGTTGCTGGTGAAATCTCCTTTGCTCCAACCTTAAGGGATGGCCCAGAGTCCTTTGTACTGCCCGTGGGATGAATAGTTCTTTTGAAAGCTCCTTGTATTGTCCCCGAATATATTTTTATATAGTTATTATATCCCCTCTTAGACGCCTCTTTTCTAATGTAAATAAATCTAATTTAGCTAGCCTCTCCTCATAAGTTAGAATGTCCATCCCCTTTATTCATTTGGTGGCCCTTCTCTGCACTCTCTCTAGTTCCATAATGTCTTTTCTTAGGATTGGCGCCCAAAATTGTTCTCCATATTCAAGGTGTGGTCTTACTAGTGCTTTGTAAAGGGGCATAATTATGTTTACTTCCTTTCCCTGTAGTCCTGATCTCTCTCTGCTTCTGGATTTTGCAATGCATTCTGGTCCATGTAGTCCTGAAATTCTTCTTCTTCTTGATTTGCAATGCATTCTGGTCCCCTGTATTCAAGATCTCTCTGATTCTGGATTTGCAGTGAATTCTTGGCCCTCTAGTCCTGATCTCTCTCTGCGTCTGGATTTGCAATAAATTCTGGTCCATGTAGGCCAGAGCACTCCTTGGTTCTGGATTTGCAATGCATTCTGGTCCCTGTAGTCCTGAATTCGCTTCAGTTCTAGATTTGAAATGCATCTGGACCTGTATACCTGATGTCTCTGTGCTTCTGGATTTCCAATGCATTCTGGGCCCTGTAGTCCCGATCTCTCTCTGCTTCTGGATTTGCAATGCATTCTGGTACTTGTAGTCCTGATCTCTCTCTGCTTCTGGTTTTGCAATGCATTCTGGTACTTGTAGTACTGGTCTCTCTCTGCTTCTGGATTTGCAATGCATTCTGGTACTTGTAGTCCTGATCTTGGTCTGGTTCTAAAGAGGGAGCAAGAGATAAAATTGAAGAAAACATTTTTAAAAGTTGAAAAAAGGAGAGAAAAAATAACAAGAGAGAGAGAAGGAGGGAGAGAGAGAGTGAGAGGGGGAAAGATGAGAGAGAGCGAGAGGGGGAAAGATGAGAGAGAGCGAGAGGGGGAAAGGTGAGAGAGAGCGAGAGGGGAAAGATGAGAGAGAGCGAGAGGGGGGAAAGATGAGAGAGAGCGAGAGGGGGAAAGATGAGAGAGAGCGAGAGGGGGAAAGATGAGAGAGAGTAAGAGGGGATAAGATGGAGAGAGAGGGGGGAAAAGATGGAGAGAGAGGGGGAAAGATGGAGAGGGAGAGTGAGAGGGGGGAAGATGGAGAGAGCGAGAGGGAGGAAAGATGAGAGAGAGCGAGAGGGGGAAAGATGAGAGAGAGCGAGAGAGGGGAACGATGAGAGAGAGCGAGAGAGTGGTGGGAGAGAGAGGAGAGACTGGTGGGAGAGAGAGGAGAGAGTGGTGGGAGAGAGAGGAGAGAGTGGTGGGGAGAGAGGAGAGAGTGGTTTGAGAGAGGTGGAGAGAGAGGAGAGAGTGTGGGGGGAGAGAGGAGAGAGTGGGGGGGGGAGAGAGGAGAGAGTGGTGGGGGTGAGAGAGGAGAGAGTGGTGGGAGAGAGGAGAGAGTGGTGGGGGGAGAGGAGAGAGTGGTGGGGAAAGAGGAGAGAGTGGTGGGGGTGAGAGGAGAGAGTGGTGGGAGAGAGAGGAGAGAGTGGTGGGGGAGAGGTGAGAGTGGTGGGAGAGAGGAGAGAGTGGTGGAGAGTGAGGAGAGAGTGGTGGGAGAGAGAGGAGAGAGTGGTGGGGGAGAGAGGTGAGAGTGGTGGGGGAGAGAGGTGAGAGTGGTGGGAGAGAGAGGAGAGAGTGGTGGGAGAGAGTGGTGGGAAAGTGAGGAGAGAGTGGTGGGGGAGAGAGGAGAGCCTGGTGGGAGAGAGAGGAGAGAGTGGTGGGAGAGTGGTGGGAGAGAGAGGAGAGAGTGGTGGGGGAGAGAGGTGAGAGTGGTGTGGGAGAGAGGTGAGAGTGGTGGGGAGAGAGGTGAGAGTGGTGGGAGAGAGAGGAGAGAGTGGTGGGGGTGAGAGAGGAGAGAGTGGTGGGAGAGAGAGGAGAGAGTGTTGGGGGGAGAGGAGAGAGTGGTGGGGGAAAGAGGAGAGAGTGGTGGGGGTGAGAGAGGAGAGAGTGGTGGGAGAGAGAGGAGAGAGTGGTGGGGGAGAGAGGAGAGAGTGGTGGGAGAGAGGTGAGAGTGGTGGGAGAGAGGAGAGAGTGGTGGGAGAGTGAGGAGAGAGTGGTGGGAGAGAGAGGAGAGAGTGGGGGGGGAGAGAGGTGAGAGTGGTGGGGGAGAGAGGTGAGAGTGGTGGGAGGAGTGGTGGGAGAGAGAGGAGAGAGTGGTGGGAGAGAGTGGTGGGAAAGTGAGGAGAGAGTGGTGGGGGAGAGAGGAGAGCCTGGTGGGAGAGAGAGGAGAGAGTGGTGGGAGAGTGGTGGGAGAGAGAGGAGAGAGTGGTGGGGGAGAGAGGTGAGAGTGGTGGGGGAGAGAGGTGAGAGTGGTGGGAGAGAGGAGAGAGTGGTGGGGGGGAGAGAGGAGAGAGTGGGTGGGGGAGAGAGGAGAGAGTGGTGGGGGAGAAGAGAGAGTGGTGGGGGAGAGAGGAGAGAGTGGTGGGGGAGAGAGGAGAGAGTGGTGGGAGAGAGAGGAGAGGTGGTGGGGAGAGAGGAGAGAGTGGTGGGGAGAGAGGAGAGAGTGGTGGGGGAGAGAGGAGAGAGTGGCGGGGAGAGAGGAGAGAGTGGCGGGGTAGTGGTGGGAGAGAGAGAAAGTTAGAAGGAAGAAGAATGGGTGGAGAGGGGAGGGGGAGGAGAGAGACATGGAGAGACATGTACAGGGTAGAAAGAGAGGGGGGGGATGGAGTGACAAGGAGTGGGAGGAGAGAGAGAGAGAGAGAGTGAAGGAGAGGAGTTTAGTTCCTGCCTGTCCCTTGGGAGAGAAACCTGGATATGTCTGACCTCTAGGACTACCTGGGCCCAGGACTTCTAGGACACGGTGTGAGTGTGTGTGTGGGGGGGACAGGGGGGGGGGGAGAGAGGCGAGGGAGAGAGGTGAGGGAAGGAAGAGAGAAAGAGGAGAGGGGGAGAGAGGGAAGGAGCTGGAGAGGGGGGAAGAGAGGAGAGGGTTGAAAGAGAGTGGGGAGGGAGCGAGAGAGAGAGAGAGGTTAGGGAGAGGGGGAGAGAGGTGAAGGAGAGAGAAAGCGGGGGGGGGGGGAGAAAGAGAGAGGCGAGGGAGGAAGAGAGGTAGAGAGAGGTGAGGGAGAGAGGCAAGGGAGGAAGAGAGGTAGAGAGAGGTGAGGGAGAGGTGAGGGAAGGGAGAGAGAAAGAGGAGAGGGGGAGAGAGAGAAGGAGCTGGAGAGAGGAGGGAAGAGGAGAGAGAGAGAGGTTAGGGAGAGGGGGAGAGAGGTTAGGGAGAGGGGGAGAGAGAAAGAGTTAAGGGGGGAGAGAGGGAGAGAGAAGGAGCTGGAGAGAGGGGGGAAGAGAGGAGAGGATTGAAAGAGAGTGGGGAGGGGCGGTCAGTCTGCGAGACTGCTAGACAGGTGTTTGCATATAGGGGGAGGGAGAGAAGAGGAAAGGGAAGAGACAGACAGAAAGAAAGAGACTGAGAGAAAGAGAAACATGGAGAGTGAGATAGAAGAGACAGAGAGGGGGGAGGAGGGGGGGGAGGGGAGAGGACTGGGTGAGAGAGAGGATAGAGAGGGTGGAGAGAGAGGAGAGGAGGAGGGGGTGAGGGGAGAGGACTGGGTGAGAGAGAGAGGATACAGAGGGGGGAGAGAGAGGAGAGGAGGAAGGGGTGAGGGGAGAGGACTGGATGAGAGGGGGGAGAGAGGAGGAATGGGTGAGGGGAGAGAGAGAGGGGAGAAGACTGGGTGTGAGAGAGGATAGAGAGGGGGGAGGGGAGAGGACTGGGTGAGAGAGAGAGGGGGGATAGAGAGGAGAGGAGGAGGGGGTGAGGAGGGAGATCGGGGAGAGCACTGGGTGAGAGAGGATAGAAAGGGGGGGAGAGAGGAGGGGTGAGGGGAGAGGACTGGGTGAGAGAGAGAGGATAGAGAGGGGGGAGAGAGGAGAGGAGGAGGGGGTGAGGGGAGAGGACTGGGTGAGAGGATAGAGAGGGGGGAGAGAGAGGAGGAGGGGGTGAGGGGAGAGAGAGGGGAGAGGACTGGGTGTGAGAGGATTGAGAGGGGGGAGAGGAGAGGACTGGGTGAGAGAGAGGATAGAGAGGTGGGAGAGGGGGGGAGAGAGAGGTGGAGGGGATGAGGGGGAGAGAGGAGGAGGGGTGAGGGCAGAGGACTGGGTGAGAGAGAAAGAGAGAGGATAGAGGGGTGGGAGAGGAGGAGGGGGTGAGGGGAGAGGACTGGGTGAGAGAGAGAGGATAGAGGGGTGGGAGAGGGGGGAGAGAGAGGAGGGGGGGTGAGGGGGGAGAGAGACGAATGAAGTACAGAAACTTTCCTGTATTTCTGCTTTCTCTGACATGTCTCCGCGTGTGATTTGTGTGACTGGCAACTTCCATTCTTCATTAGAAGCCGAGTCCTAGAGGTGTCAGGCTCTGTATATCTCTCTGTGCCAGTCCTTGAGGTGCCAGGCTCTCTATATCCCCCTATGCCTGTCCTAGAGGTGCCAGCCTCTGTATATCCCCCTGTGCCAATCCTAGAGGTGCCAGGCTCTGTATATCCCCATGTGGCTGTCCTAGAGGTGCCAGGCTCTCTATAGTTCTCTGTACCAAGAGGTGTCAGGCTCTGTATATCCCCCTGTGCCAGTCCTAGAGGTGTCAGGCTCTGTATATCCCCCTGTGCCAGTTCTAGAGGTGCCAGGCTCTGTATATCCCCCTGTGCCAGCCCTAGAGGTGCCAGGCTCTGTACATATTCCTCTGTGCCGGCCCTAGAGGTACCAGGCTCTGTATATCCCCCTGTGTTAGTCCTAGAGGTGCCAGACTCTGTATATCCCCCTGTGCGAGCCCTAGAGGTGCCAGGCTCTGTATAGTCTCCTGTGGCTGTCCTAGAGGTGCCAGGCTCTCTATAGTTCTCTGTGCCAGCCCTAGAGGTGCCAGGCTCTGTATATCCCCCTGTGCCATTCCTAGAGTCACCAGGCTCTGTATATCTCTGTTCCAGCCCTAGAGGTGCCAGGCTCTGTATATATCCCCCTGTTCCAGCCCTGGATGTGCCAGACTCTGTATATATCCCCCTGTGCCAGCCCTAGAGGTGCCAGGCTCTGTATATCCCCCTGTGCCACCCCTAGAGGTGCCAGGCTCTGTATATATCCCCCTGTACCAGCCCTAGAGGTGCCAGGCTCTGTATATATCCCCCTGTTCCAGCCCTGGAGGTGCCAGACTCTGTATATATCCCCCTGTGCCAGCCCTAGAGGTGCCAGGCTCTGTATATCTCCCTGTGCCAGCCCTAGAGGTGCCAGGCTCTGTATATATCCTCCTGTGCCAGCCCTAGAGGTGCCAGGCTCTGCATATCCCCCCCCCCATGCCAGCCCTATTATCAGCGTATAGACACCCCGTACCCCTATTTATAATGCTGCCCGCTCTCAATCTCTCCCTTTCCAGCTCTGACTATGAAACGTTTCTTCATGGGACGTCGCTGACGGGTGAAAAAAACATGGCGTCTCCCCTGCTCCCCCTCTACCTGCTCCTCGCCGCCTGCTTCGCCGAACCCGACGCGCACTTTGACCCGTGTAAGTTAACGCACCCGCTCGAGCAATGTGTGTCCTGTTTCATCGGCATGGCGGCAACCTATTGCATAGCGCAGTACAAGGTGGCAGGGTAGGGTATGCCAAAACGAGGACACATAGGTTACGGAGGTCCCTGCCCTGAGGAGGGACCAACACAATTCATATCGAGGCTTGGCGCTATCTCAGCGAATCCCAACAGGGGATCCGTGGTGTCTCCAATGCGTTCCACAGACAAAATGGCGGCTCCCCAGCAGTTCCTGAGTCCGCGTGGGGACTGCACACCTAGTAAGGCCTCAAGCTGCACCTTTGTGTGTGGGGGTCTACAGCTGTCAGTTACAGAGTTACCAAACTTGCTCCCCACAATGCTTTGCATCCACAGCAAGGCATTGTGGGGCGTGACTTTGGAAGCTCCCACAGTGAGTGACAGCTGTCACCCCCCACCCCCCATGCTAGGCGCGCACACTGAGGGGCTTTGGGGCCTGTTACCCCTACGAGCTCAGGATATTATACTGCCTGGGATCAGACACACGGGTTTGTTAGTCTGATGAATCTGCAATACAATTTGGACAGGGGGCGAGAGGGGAGAGAGGGCAGGGAAAGGAGAGTAGAGAGAGTGGGGGAGATAGGGAGAAAGAGAGAGGGAGAAGGGTAGAGAGAGTAATGGGAGGGGAGAGAGAGAAGGAGGAGAGAGAAAGAGGAGGGACAGTGCGAGAGAGAGAGAGAGGGATAGGGATAGAGAGAGTGGGGAGTGAAAGAAATGGAGAGAGGAAATTGGAGAGAGGGGGAGAGTGAGTGAGAGGGGGGTAGAGAGAGAGGGGAAAGAAAGGGAGTTGGGGATAGAGGAGGAGAGAAAAAGAGGGGAGAGGGAGTGAGAGGGGGGGAGAGAGGAAATTAGAGAGAGAGGGGGAGAGTGAGTGAGAGGGGGTAGAGAGAGAGGGGGGAGAAAGAAAGGGGGTGGGGGAGAAAGGAGGGGAGAAAAAGAGAGGGGAGAGGGAGATAGATAGAGAGAGGGGGGGGAGAAAGAGAGAGAGAGACAGAGAAAATGAGAGGATGATGTGGGAGGGGAGAGAGAGGAAGAGACAGAGAGAGGGAATTCCTTGGGAGACACCTCACGAAACCCTGTTTGGAATGACTGGTGTAGGGGAGTGGGGAGAGGGCAGGGAAAGGGGGGTAGAGAGGGTGGGGGAGATGGGGAGAAAGAGAGAGGGGAAAGGGTAGAGAGAAATGGGAGAGGAGAGAGAGAAGGAGGAGAGAGAAAGAGGAGGGACAGTGCGAGAGAGGGAGAGGGATAGAGAGAGTGGGGAGTAAAAGAAAGAGAGAGAGAGGTGGGAGAGAGGAAATTAGTGAGAGAGGGGGAGAGTGAGTGAGAGGGTGGTAGAGAGAGAGGGGGGAGAAAGAAAGGGAGTGGGAAATAGAGGAGGGGAGAAAAAGAGAGGGGAGAGGGAGATAGAGAGAGAGAGGGGGGAGAAAGAGAGACAGAGAAAATGAGAGGATGATGTGGGAGGGGAGAGAGAGGAAGAGACAGAGAGATAGAATGCCTTGGGAGACACCTCACGAAACCCTGTTGGGAATGACTGGTGTAGGGGAGTGGGGAGAGGGCAGGGAAAGGGGGGTAGAGAGGGCAGGGAGAGGGTGGGGGAGATAGGGAGAAAGAGACAGGGAGAAGGGTAGAGGGAAATGGGAGAGAAGAGAGAGAAGGAGGAGAGAGAAAGAGGAGGGACAGTGCGAGAGAGGGAGAGGGATAGAGAGAGTGGGGAGTAAAAGATAGAGAGGTGGGAGAGAGGAAATTAGATAGAGAGGGGGGAGAGTGAGTGAGAGGGGGGTAGAGAGAGAGAGGGGAGAAATAAAGGGAGTGGGGGATAGAGGAGGGGAGAAAAAGAGAGGGGAGAGGGAGATAGATAGAGAGAGAGGGGGGAGAAAGAGAGAGAGAGAGACAGAGAAAATGAGAGGATGATGTGGGAGGGGAGAGAGAGGAAGAGACAGAGAGAGGGAATGCCTGGGGAGACACCTCACGAAACCCTGTTGGGAATGACTGGTGTAGGGGAGTGGGGAGAGGGCAGGGAAAGTGGGGTAGAGAGGGTGGGGGAGATGGGGAGAAAGAGAGAGGGAAAAGGGTAGAGAGAAATGGGAGAGGAGAGAGAGATGGAGGAGAGAGAAAGAGGAGGGACAGTGCGAGAGAGGGAGAGGGATAGAGAGAGTGGGGAGTAAAAGAAAGAGAGAGAGATAGAGAGGTGGGAGAGAGGAAATTAGAGAGCGAGGGGGAGAGTGAGTGAGAGGGTGGTAGAGAGAGAGGGGGAGAAAGAAAGGGAGTGGGAAATAGAGGAGGGGAGAAAAAGAGAGGGGAGAGGGAGATAGAGAGAGAGAGGGGGGAGAAAGAGAGACAGAGAAAATGAGAGGATGATGTGGGAGGGGAGAGAGAGGAAGAGACAGAGAGAGAGGGAATGCCTGGGGAGACACCTCACGAAACCCTGTTGGGAATGACTGGTGTAGGGGAAATATACAACGAGGCGACATTACGTCACAGAGGATAAAATGGAGCAGAACGTGGGGTTTGGGTCGGGGGTGACTGAGGAGCTTGGAATTGAGGAATACTTCCGCCCCAATAAGCAATAAACATTATTATACGTGGGTATTGTTACAATGAAATTAGTTTGACTTTAATTTACAGTTTTCAGACAATATTGATGACGAGTTTACCACACTACGCTGCCTGGGATCGGGGCACGTCGCTTTGTTTGCGATAGTCTGAGGAGTCAGTAATAAGATGGATTAATTAGGGTTTCACGGGACAAATATTTTCTAGTGGGGTGGGGGGAGGAGGCACAGTGTAACAAAGGTTGGAGGCTGCTGCTCTGTATCAGTAGGATATTACACACGCGGAACCTAAACTTAGGGTGACCCGATTTTGAAAATGAAAAACTGGGACACATTTTTTTTTTATATATATAAAACAGTTTATTTATTGTAGTACACTTATACTTTACTACCATTAGAGAGTGTGTGAGTGTGTGTGTGTGTGTACACCTCAATAATCGAACAAAAAAAAAAACCCAGATGTGAATGATTCTGAACCCATTAACCAGTGTCAGGACGCTCCCTCTTCACACTTTCTAAAAGCAGCAATCCCGCCTGGGATCTTACCTGATCCGCAGTCCCTCAAGGTACTATACTGGAGGGGAGGTGCTCCTTACCTGTCTTCCGATGTCTCCCGTGTGAAATTTGAGTCAGATCTGGAAGAAAGCAGGGTAGGTTACTTTGGTGTAGGTATACGGCAGTTAAGATAAGACATAGAGGGTGAGGGAGACAGGGAGGGAGGGCGAAGGAGGGAGACAGGGAGGGAGGGAGACAGGGATGGAGGGAGACATGGAGGGAGGGCGAGGGAGGGAGACAGGGAGGGAGGGTGAGGGAGGGAGACAGACAGGAAGGGAGGGCGAGGGAGGGAGACAGGGAGGGAGGGTGAGGGAGGGAGACAGACAGGAAGGGAGGGCGAGGGAGACAGACAGGGAGGGAGGGCGAGGGAGGGAGGGAGGGAGACAGGGCGAGGGAGGGAGGGAGACAGGGCGAGGGAGGGAGACAGGGAGGGAGGGAGGGCGAGGGAGGGCAAGAGAGGGTGAGACAGGGAGGGTGAGGGAGGGTGAGACAGGGAGGGTGAGACAGGGAGGGTGAGGGAGGGTGAGTCAGGGAGGGTGAGACAGGGAGGGGGGGAGGGAGGGTGAGACAGGGAGGGAGGGTGAGACAGGGAGGGAGGGTGAGGGAGGGAGGATGAGACAGGGAGGGAGGGTGAGACAGGGAGGGAGGGAGGGTGAGACAGGGAAGGAGGGAGGGTGAGACAGGGAGGGAATGAGGGTGAGACATTGAGGGAGGGAGGGTGAGACAGGGAAGGAGGGTGAGACAGGGAGGGTGAGACAGGGAGGGAGGGTGAGACAGGGAGGGAGGGAGGGGGGGTGAGACAGGGAGGGAGGGAGGGAGACAGGGGGTGAGACAGGGAGGGAGGGAGACAGGGTGAGACAGGGAGGGAGACAGGGTGAGACAGGGAGGGAGACAGGGAGGGAGACATGGTGACACAGGGTGGGAGGGAAGGAGGGAGACAGGGTGGGAGGGAAGGAGGGAGACAGGGTGGGAGGGAGACAGGGTGGGAGGGAAGGAGGGAGACAGGGTGGGAGGGAAGGAGGGAGACAGGGGTGGGAGGGAAGGAGGGAGACAGGGTGGGAGACAGGGTGGGAGGGAAGAAGGGAGACAGGGTGGGAGGGAAGGAGGGAGACAGGGTGGGAGGAAAGGAGGGAGACAGTGTGGGAGACAGACACCCACTGATACACACACACACCCACTGATACACACACACACACCCACTGATACACACACACACACCCACTGATACACACACACACCCACTGATACACACACACACACCCACTAATACACACACACACACACACACACACTGATACACACACACACACACACACACACACTGATACACACACACACACCCACTGATACACACACACCTACTGATACACACACACCCACTGATACACACACACACACACCCACTGATACACACACCCACTGATACACACACACACACACACCCACTGATACACACACACACTGATACACACACACACACACACACACACACTGATACACACACACACCCACTGATACACACACACACACACCCACTGATACACACACACACCCACTGATACACACACCCACTGATACACACAACACCCCCCCACTGATACACACCCACACACACACACACTGATACACACACCCACTGATACACACACACACCACTGATACACACATACACACACACACTGATACACACACCCACACACACACACTGATACACACACACACACACACACACACAGATACACACAGATACACACATACACACACACACACACACACACACACACACACACACACACACACACACACACACACACACTGATACACACACACACTGATACACATACACACACACACTGATACACATACACACACACCCACACACACACTGATACACATACACACACACACCCACACACACACTGATACACACACGGATACACACACTGATACACACACTGATACACACACACAGATACACCCCGCCTCCCCCTGCACCGCCCGCCAGCCCCTGCACCGCCCGCGACCGCACAGCAACCACTGCCCGCCCCCGAGCCCATCTCCCACACCAAGGGGATGGGGGGAAGTGAGCGCCGGGGGTAAAGCTGTGAGCGCCGGGGGGGCAAAGCTGGGAGCGCCGATGGGCAATGGTGGGAGCGCCAGGGGGGCAATGGTGGGAGCGCCGGGGGGGCAATGGTGGGAGCGCCGGGTGGGCAATGGTGGGAGCGCCGGGGGGGGGGCAATGCTGGGAGCGCCCGGGGGGGCAATGGTGGGAGCGCCGGGCGGGGGCAATGGTGGGAGCTCCGGGGGGGGCAATGCTGGGAGCGCTGGGGGGGGGCAATGCTGGGAGCGCCGGGGGGGGTAATGCTGGGAGCGCCGGGGGGGCAAAGGTACAAGGTGGTACAAAGGCAGGCGCACCCCCGCTACCACCTCCTATTATCCCCCCTGGCTGGGACCCGGGACAGAAGGGGGACACTCACCGCGCACAGAGGAGCCGGGAAGACACGTGTGCTCTGCACAAAGCGGAAGTCCCGCCCCCGGCTTCCTCTGACTTGCCTGCAACCAATCCCCTGCGGGCCAGCCGGCATTCTAAGTCCCGCCCCCGGCAGCATCATTCATCCAATCCCCTGCGGGCCAGCCGGCATTCTAAGTCCCGCCCCCGGCAGCATCATTCATCCAATCCCCTGCGGGCCGGCCGACATTCTAAGTCCCGCCCCCGGCAGCATCATTCATCCAATCCCCTGTGGGCCGGCCGGCATTCTAAGTCCCGCCCCCGGCATTCTCCTTCATTCAGTCTCCCCGGCAGCATTCACACACACATAGAAAATACTTACCGGCCGCCGCATTCTACTCACCGCCGCTGCCCCGCAATACCGGGACCAGGGACAAAAACCGGGACAACTTAAAACCGGGACAGGACACAAAAAAACGGGACTGTCCCGGTAAAACCGGTACGAATGGTCACCCTACCTAAACTTATAACTAATCCGGTAGACATGTTGTCCTGTACATGAGACATGTTGTCCTGTACATGAGACATGTTGTCCTGTACATGAGACATGTTGTCCTGTACATGAGACATGTTGTCCTGTACATGAGACATGTTGCTCAATATATCGACGACATCTTAAATATCCACTTTAAGGCCGTATAATTGTCTAAGGCAGTGTTTCTCAACCAGGGTGCTGTGTCACCCAGGGGTGCCTCAAACTAACCTTAAGGGTGCCGTGTCACCCAGGGGCGCCTCAAACTAACCTTAAGGGTGCCGTGTCACCCAGGGGCGCCTCAAACTAACCTTAAGGGTGCCGTGTCACCCAGGGGCGCCTCAAACTAACCTTAAGGGTGCCGTGTCACCCAGGGGTGCCTCAAACTAACCTTAAGGGTGCCGTGTCACCCAGGGGTGCCTCAAACTAAACACAAAACCCCAGCAGGCTAATTTCGGGAACCCCTGAGCCCCCACAATATATATATATGTATATGTGTCAAAATTGAGTGCTATTGAGCGTGGCATATGTATACAAGAGACGACAGAGAAGCCCAATGCTACATCCAACATGCCAAAAATACACAGTAAAATACATATATATTCTCTTGAAAAAGGGTAATTTAGTAACCCTTTGGCCAAAGAGTCGTAAGCTTGCGAGCCACGACAAGGCAGACCCAGTTTGCAGGTCCTAACACTACCAGATAAAATACTAATATACCTCTATTAGGATTAAAATTCTCATTTACCTCTATTATTCTCATTTACCTCTATTAGGAGGGAGAAAGGCCACATTGGGTCTATATCCAGTAGAATGAAAGGACCTGCTCACTTGGGAAGTGGGGAGGGGCTTAAACCCTGGGAAGGAGGAGCCACTGACCTCCAACAGCTGAGACAGCTGAGAATAGGTTAACAAAACCCCAGCAAGCTCTTTTTGGGAACCCCTAAGCCCCCACAATATATATATATGTATAAAAGTGTCAAAAAGGAGTGCTATTGAGCGTGGCATATGTATACAACAGACGACAGAGAAGCCCAATGCTACATCCAACATGCCAAAAATACACAGTAAAATACTTATATATTGCCTCAGACGAACCTTAAAGCTGCCGTGTCACACAAGGGGTGACTAAAACGAATATTTAGGGTGGCATGTTACCCAGGGATGCCTGAAACTAAGAGAGGGAGACACAGAGATAAAGAGAGGGGGGTGGGGAGGAAGAGACAGAGAGAGAGGGTTGGCCAATGCCTCAGAAGATACCTCACGAAACCTTGTTGGGAATTACTTGTCTAGAGGAAATGTATACGGTATCAATGGGTCGGGGGGGTGAGTGAGGAGACTGGAATTTAGGAGTACTTCCACCCCATTAAGCAATAATGTTATTCTACGTTGGTATTGTTACAATGAAACTGGTTTTACTTTCATTTACAGTTCAAAATGCAAAATATTTATGTCGAGCTCGGGACTCGGCCGGGTCCCCACTAATACACTGTATGGGGGGTTCAGTTCTAGGCCCCCCGCCGAAAAGCGGAACAAAGCATTTGTGCGCCCTGCACACACAAAATAAAAAGCCAAATTCACCTGCCGCCTCCCGCCCCTCCTCCCTCCCTCCCTCCCTCCCTCCTACTCCGTCCCAGAATGCAGCATTCCTGAAGCAAACGGAGGCGAGCCGAGAAGGCATTGGGCGGGAAACGAGGAGGAAAGGGGGGTGGGGGTGGGGGGGGGGGGGGGGGCGAGCATGAGCGTGCACGTGTGGAGAGCTTGGGCTGCATGACGCAACCCGGCGCGCTGGAGGGGGGCGGGGGGTAACGGACGCCGTATTCACGGAACGCCGAGTTGCGGGGCCCTACTGTGCTGCCTGGTCACACAGGTTTCTTAACGATAGGCGGAGGAGTCGATAATATGATTTATTAATTAGGGTTCATAGAACTAATATTTTCTAGCAGGGAGGGGGTTACAATGTAGCAAAGGTTGGGGGGGTGTTGCAGTGTATCAATAGGATATTACACACGCGATCACCCAAAGTTATTACTAATCCTGTAGACAGGTTGATCGATATATCGATGACATCTTAAATGTCCACCTCAAAGCCATATAATTGTCTAAGGCAATGAGAGACAGAGGAAATGAGAGGATGATGGGGAGGCAGAGAGAGAGGAAGAGACAGAGAGAGAGGGTTGGTCCAATGCCTGGGGAGATGCCTCACGAAACCTTTTTGGGAATTACTTGTCTGGAGGAAATGTATGTCAAGGTTATGTTACGTCACAGAGATTAAACTAGAATATGACGGGATGTTTGGGTCGGGGGGTGAGTGAGGAGATTGGAATTGAGGAATACTTCCGCCCCATTAAGCAATAATGCTATTGTACGTTGGTATTGTTACTAGCTAAGGTGTTTCTGGAATTCACTTCTGTACCGGCAATATTGTGTGTCTCAACTTACCAAGCTCAACATGGTTACCAAAATACAAGTATTGTACATTTCTCTAGGGCTGGCACAGGGGGATATACAGAGCCTGGCACCTCTAGGGGTGGCACAGGGGGATATAGAGAGCCTGGCACCTCTAGGGGTGGCACAGGGGGATATAGAGAGCCTGCCACCTCTAGGGGTGGCACAGGGGGATATACAGAGCCTGGCACCTCTAGGGGTGGCACAGGGGGATATACAGAGCCTGGCACCTCTAGGGGTGGCACAGTGGGATATACAGAGCCTGGCACCTCTAGGGCTGGCACAAGGGGATATACAGATGCCTGGCACCTCTAGGGGTGGCACAGGGGGATATAGAGAGCCTGGCACCTCTAGGGCTGTCACAGGGGGATATACACAGCCTGGCACCTCTAGGGCTGGCACAGAGGGATATACAAAGCCTGGCACCTCTAGGGGTGGCACAGTGGGATATACAGAGCCTGGCACCTCTAGGGCTGGCACAGGGGGATATGCAGAGCCTGGCACCTCTAAGGCTGGCACAGGGGGATATGCAGAGCCTGGCACCTCTAGGGCTGGCACAGGGGGATATGCAGAGCCTGGCACCTCTAGGGCTGGCACAGGGGGATATACAGAGCCCGGCACCTCTAGGGGTGGCACAGGGGGATATACAGAGCCTGGCACCTCTAGGGCTGGCACAGGGGGATATACAGAGCCCGGCACCTCTAGGGCTGGCACAGGGGGATATACAGAGCCTGGCACCTCTAGGGCTGGCACAGGGGGTTATGCAGAGCCTGGCACCTCTAGGGCTGGCACAGGGGGATATGCAGAGCCTGGCACCTCTAGGGCTGGCACAGGGGGATATGCAGAGCCTGGCACCTCTAGGGCTGGCACAGGGGGATATGCAGAGCCTGGCACCTCTAGGGCTGGCACAGGGGGATATAAAGAGCCTGGCACCTCTAGTGCTGGCACAGGGGGATATACAGAGCCTGGCACCCCTAGGGCTGGCACATGGGGATATGCAGAGCCTGTAACCCTTGCCCTCTTCCCCCGCAGCTTCTTGCCGCTACGCATTGGGGATGCAGGACAGGACCATCCCAGATGAGGACATCACAGCGTCCAGCGCCTGGTCTGACTCAACCGAGGCCAAACACAGCAGGTCAGGCCTATTGCGGCCTGCTGAGGCCTAGTACGTCATAATGTGCCCTGGAGTGGCCTACCTTGGCCTTTTATGGCGTAGTGAGCTTTAGCGAGACCTAGTCAAGCCTTGTTTGTTGTAGTGAGACCCAGTACTGCCTAATCTGCCTTGTACGACATAGTGAGGCCTAGTCATGCCAGGCATTGGCCTAACTAGGCCTTGCCATTCCCCATGTCTATCTATGCCCAGCCTAACCGTTTCCCAGGCCTATCTAGGCCCAGTCTAACCCTGCCCCAGGCCAAGCAAGTTTCAGCCTAATCCTACTCTCCAGGCCTAGACAGGCCTATTTTAATCTTACCCCAGGTTTAGGCCTTTCCTAATCCTACCTCAATCATCAGCCTAGCTAGCTAACCAGACCCAACCTAATCTTACTCCAGTTCTGGGCCTAGCTAGCCAGACGCAACCAATGGTGGATTAAAAAATATACCGCCCTTAGGCACTTACCTGGTGCCGTCGTCTTTCAGCGTCACCATCCCGCGCCATCCAGTTTCCAAAGCAACGCGACGGCATGTGATGTCACGTTGCCGTCCGCGCATGCGCGAATGGTGTTTGCCAACCGCACATGCGCGATTGGCGCATGCGCACAAGCGGCCGGCAAGTGCCGATCGCACATGCGTGTGTGGCAAGGGCCGATGTATGCCGCCTCCACATTTTGCCGGCCCAAAATGTTGCCGCCCTAGGGCCGGGCTTATTGGGCCTAGTGGGAAATCTGCCACTTGACACAACCTAATCTTACCCCAGTCTAGGCCTAGCTAGCCAGGCCAGCCTAATCCTACACTACCTGCTTCAATCTAGCTACGTTCAGTCTAAACCTATCCCAGGCATCTGCCTAGCGAGGCCAAACAGAACCCAACACTAGGACCTCGGCCTAGCTATGTCCCATATAACCATACCCAGACCTTGGCATAGCTAGACCCAACATAGCAAGGCCAATCCTAACCATATTCCAGGCCTTGGCCTAGCTAGGCCCAACACAACCCAACCACAGGTCTCGGCCTTGCTAGGCCAAGCCTAAACTCACCCCAGGCCTCGGCCAAGCTAGGCCCAAAATAACCTCACCCCAGGCCTCGGTTTAGCTAGGCCCAAAATAACCTGAGGCCTCAGCCTAGCTAGGCCCAACATAACCCCACCCCAGGCCTCGGTCTTGCTAGGCCCAAAACACCTCTGCCCCAGACCCCACCTAGCTATGCCAAGCCTAACCTCACCCCAGGCCTCGGTCTAGCTAGGCCCAAAACACCTCCGCCCCAGACCCCACCTAGCTATGCCAAGCCTAACCTCACCCCAGGCCTCAGTCTAGCTAGGCCCAAAACACCTCCGCCCCAGACCCCACCTAGCTATGCCAAGACTAACCTCACCCCAGGCCTCGGTCTAGCTAGGCCCAAAACACCTCCGCCCCAGACCCCACCTAGCTATGCCAAGCCTAACCTCACCCCAGGCCTCGGTCTAGCTAGGCCCAAAACACCTCCGCCCCAGACCCCACCTAGCTATGCCAAGCCTAACCTCACCCCAGGCTTCGGCCTTGCTAGGCCAAGCCTAACCCCACCCTAGGCCTCGGCCTAGCTTGGTTCAACATAACCCTACACTTTTTACCCCATCCTCCTCTTTGGTCCCCCGCAGGTTGGACAGTAACGATGGTGATGGGGCGTGGTGTCCGGCGGGGCCAGTGTACCCGAGTAACGAGGAGTACCTGCAGGTGGACCTGCGGCATCTGTTCTTCCTAACCCTGGTGGGCACGCAGGGCCGGGACGGGGGAGGGCTCGGCAAGGAGTTCGCCCGCCACTACCAGCTGCGCTACAGCCGTGACGGCTACAAGTGGGCACAGTGGAGGGACCGGTGGGGGAATGAGGTGAGAGAGGGTGGGGGAAATGGAGGCAGGGAGGGCAGGATGCAGAGGGGGGGGATAGGAGTGGGTGGAAGGGGGAGAGCGAAGAGCGAGGTGGCGATGGTGAGGGGGGAGAGAGAGAAAGGAGGTGAGGGGGAGAAAGAAAGGTGGTGAGGGGGGGGAGAGAGAAAGGTGGTGAGGGGAGAAAGAAAGGCGGTGAGGGGGGAGAGAGAAAGGTGGTGAGAGGGGAGAGAAGAAAGGTGAGGGGGAGAAAGAATGGTGGTGAGGGGGGGGGGAGAGAGAAAGGTGGTGAGAGGGGAGAGAGAGAAAGGTGGTGGCGGGGGAGAGAGAAAGGTTGTGAGGGGGGGGAGAGAGAAAGGTGGTGAGGGGGAGAAAGAAAGGTGGTGAGGGGGGGAGAGAGAAAGGTGGTGAGAGGGGAGAGAGAGAAAGGTGGTGGTGGGGGAGAGAGAAAGGTGGTGAGGGGGGGGAGAGAGAAAGGTGGTGAGGGGGAGAAAGAAAGGTGGTGAGGGAGGGAGAGAGAAAGGTGGTGAGAGTGGAGAGAGAGAAAGGTGGTGGTGGGGGAGAGAGAAAGGTGGTGAGGGGGGGAGAGAGAAAGGTGGTGAGAGGGGGAGAGAGAAAGGTGGTGGTGGGGGAGAGAGAAAGGTGGTGAGGGGGGAGAGAGAGAAAGGTGGTGAGGGGGAGAAAGAAAGGTGGTGAAGGGGGGAGAGAGAAAGGTGGTGAAGGGGGAGAGAGAAAGGTGGTGAAGGGGGGGAGAGAGAAAGGTGGTGAGGGGGGAGAGAGAAAGGTGGTGAGGGGGGGATAGAGAAATGTGGTGAGGGGTATAGAGAGAAAGGTGGTGGGGGGAGAGAGAAAGGTGGTGAGGGGGGAGAGAGAATGGTGGTGAGGGGGGATAGAGAAATGTGGTGAGGGGTATAGAGAGAAAGGTGGTGGGGGGAGAGAGAAAGGTGGTGAGGGGGAGAAAGAAAGGTGGTGAGGGGGGGAGAGAGAAAGGTGGTGAGAGGGGAGAGAGAGAAAGGTGGTGGTGGGGGAGAGAGAAAGGTGGTGAGGGGGGGGAGAGAGAAAGGTGGTGAGGGGGAGAAAGAAAGGTGGTGAGGGAGGGAGAGAGAAAGGTGGTGAGAGTGGAGAGAGAGAAAGGTGGTGGTGGGGGAGAGAGAAAGGTGGTGAGGGGGGGAGAGAGAAAGGTGGTGAGAGGGGGAGAGAGAAAGGTGGTGGTGGGGGAGAGAGAAAGGTGGTGAGGGGGGAGAGAGAGAAAGGTGGTGAGGGGGAGAAAGAAAGGTGGTGAGGGGGGGAGAGAGAAAGGTGGTGAAGGGGGAGAGAGAAAGGTGGTGAAGGGGGGGAGAGAGAAAGGTGGTGAGGGGGAGAGAGAAAGGTGGTGAGGGGGGATAGAGAAATGTGGTGAGGGGTATAGAGAGAAAGGTGGTGGGGGGAGAGAGAAAGGTGGTGAGGGGGGAGAGAGAATGGTGGTGAGGGGGGATAGAGAAATGTGGTGAGGGGTATAGAGAGAAAGGTGGTGGGGGGAGAGAGAAAGGTGGTGTTGGGGGAGAGAGAAAGGTGGTGAGGGGGGAGAGAGAAAGGTGGTGAGGGGGGGAGAGAGAAAGGTGGTGAGGGGGATACAGAAATGTGGTGAGGGGTATAGAGAGAAAGGTGGTGGGGGGAGATAGAAAGGTGATGAGGGGGGAGAGAGAAAGGTGGTGAGGGGGAGAAAGAAAGGTGGTGAGGGGGATAAAGAAAGGTGGTGAGGAGGGGAGGGAAAAAGGTGGTGAGGGGGGGAGAGAGAAAGGTGGTGAGAGGGGAGAGAGAGAAAGGTGGTGAGGGGGGAGAGAGAAAGGTGGTGAGGGGGGATAGAGAAATGTGGTGAGGGGGGATAGAGAGAAAGGTGGTGGGGGGGATAGAGAAAGGTGGTGAGGGGGGAGAGAGAGAAAGGTGGTGAGGGGGAGAGAAAGTTGATGAGGTTGGGGAGAGGGAAAGGTGGTGAGGTGGTGGAGAGAGAAAGGTGGTGAGGGGAGAGATAGAAGGTGGTGAGGGGGGAGAGAGAGAAAGGTGGTGAGGGAGAAGAGGGAAAGGTGGTGAGGGGGAGAGAGAGAAAGGTGATAAGGTTGTGGAGAGAGAAAGGTGGTGAGGTGGTGGAGAGAGAAAGGTGGTGAGGGGAGAGATAGAAAGGTGGTGAGGGGAGAGAGGAGAGTGGGAGACAGAGGTGGAGAGAGGAAGGGTGAGATATAGGATGGGATGGAGGGGAGAGAAAATCAGGAAGAAAAGAGGCTGGGGGGATGGAGAGAGGGAAACGTGCAGAGAGGGAGAGAGAGGGACACGCATACATGTCCTAGCGGTGTCTGTCCCCCCCAGGTGATCGCGGGTAATGAGAACACGCGTGACGCGGTGCTGAAGGACCTGGGCCCCCCCCTCATCGCTCGCTACGTACGCTTCTACCCCATGGCCGACCGCGTGATGAGCGTGTGTCTGCGCGTGGAGCTGTACGGCTGCGTGTGGCAGGGTGAGGCTCTGCCGCTGACTCTGTGTGACCTCCGTCACTCCTCCTGTGCTCTGCCGCTGACTCTGTGTGACCTCCGTCACTCCTCCTGTGCTCTGCTGCTGACTCTGTGTGACCTCCGTCACTCCTTCTGTGCTCTGCCACTGACTCACTGTGTGACCTCGGTCACTCCTCCTGTGCTCTGCTGCTGACTCTGTGTGACCTCAGTCACTTCTCCTGTGCTCTGCTGCTGACTCTGTGTGACCTCGGTCACTCCTCCTGTGCTCTGCCGCTGACTCTGTGTGACCTCCGTCACTCCTCCTGTGCTCTGCCGCTGACTCGCTGTGTGACCTCGTCACTCCTCCTGTGCTCTGCTGCTGACTCTGTGTGACCTCCGTCACTCCTCCTGTGCTCTGCCACTGACTCTGTGTGACCTCGGTCACTCCTCCTGTGCTCTGCTGCTGACTCTGTGTGACCTCGGTTACTCCTCCTGTGCTCTGCTGCTGACTCTGTGTGAACTCGGTCACTCCTCCTGTGCTCTGCCGTTGACTCTGTGTGTCCTCCGTCACTCCTCCTGTGCTCTGCCGCTGACTCGCTGTGTGACCTCGGTCACTCCTCCTGTGCTCTGCTGCTGACTCTGTGTGACCTCCGTCACTCCTCCTGTGCTCTGCTGCTGACTCTCTGTGTGACCTCGGTTACTCCTCCTGTGCTCTGCCACTGACTCTGTGTGACCTCGGTCACTCCTCCTGTGCTCTGCTGCTGACTCTGTGTGACCTAAGTCACTCCTGCTGTGCTCTGCTGCTGACTCTGTGTGACCTCGGTTACTCCTCCTGTGCTCTGCTGCTGACTCTGTGTGACCTCGGTCAGTCCTCCTGTGCTCTGCTGCTGACTCTCTGTGTGACCTCGGTTACTCCTCCTGTGCTCTGCTGCTGACTCTGTGTGACCTCGGTCAGTCCTCCTGTGCTCTGCCGCTGACTCTGTGTGCACTCGGTCACTCCTCGTGTGCTCTGCTGCTGACTCTCTGTGTGACCTCGGTCACTCCCTTCCCTCCTGTGCTCTGCCGCTGACTCTGTGTGACCTCGGTCACTCCTCCTGTACTCTGCTGCTGACTCTGTGTGACCTTTGTCACTCCTCCCCCTGTGCTCTGCCGCCGACTGTGTGACCTCCGTCACTCCTCCTGTGCTCTGCCGCTGACTCTGTGTGACCTCCGTCACTCCTCCTGTGCTCTGCCGCTGACTCTCTGTGTGCACTCGGTCACTCCTCCTGTGCTCTGCTGCTTACTCTCTGTGTGACCTCGGTCACTCCTCTTGTGCTTTGCCGCTGACTCTCTCTGTGACCTCGGTCACGCACCCCCCCCTGTGCTCTGCCGCTGACTCTCTGTGTGACCTCGGTCACTCCTCCTGTGCTCTGCCGCTGACTCTCTGTGTGACCTCGGTCACTCCCCCCCACAGACGGGCTGCGCTCTTACACGTCCCCCCTGGTCACATGATGAGTCTGTCTTCAACACTCGTCAATCTTAACGACTCTACGTATGATGGATTCACGGTTGGCGGGTAAGGACAGCGGCAGTGCCAGGCTCCCCCTCACACACACTACTACACCATGTATACACAGCGCGGGCAGTGCCAGGCTCCCCCTCACACACACTTCTACACCATGCACACAGCAGCCACTCTGACATGAACCTCCAGCTGCTCACAGTCCTACTCCACACTCCTTCCCAAAGTGTCTCTCAGATGGTCTCCACACTCCTTCCCAGAGAGGGACTTCAGATAGACTGATCAGTAGTATTCCTTATATATCCCTTGGTGGCTATCCTTTAACATTGAGCAAGGCAGCCAACCAAGAGAAACAGTGCCTGGGGCTCAAACCTGATAACTGTTTCATTTAACTAATCCCGTACCTTTGTTCTGATCTATTTCTATGGAGAGCTTCAACTGAGTTAATTACTTCTTTCTTGCATGTTAATTCCATCACCACACAATACCAGGTATCTAATCTGGGAGGAATTGCTAACACAGGCATAAATACAGACATAAGGTAATTATGTAAAAGATAGGACTTAGAATTACAGCTAGCCCAAATCACATCACAGAACAATGTATACACAGCACAGGTACAGCGCGGGCAGCGGCAGTGCCAGCCTCCCCTCACACACACTACTACACCATGTATACACAGCACAGGTACAGCGCGGGCAACGTCAGTGCCAGCCTCCCCCTCACACACTACTACACCATGACATGTATACACAGCACAGGTACAGCGCGGGCAGCGGCAGTGCCAGCCTCCCCTTCACACACACACTACTACACCATGACATGTATACACAGCACAGGTACAGCGCGGGCAGCGGCAGTGCCAGCCTCCCCCTCACACACACACACTACTACACCATGACATGTATACACAGCACAGGTACAGCGCGGGCAGCGGCAGTGCCAGCCTCCCCCTCACACACACTACTACACCATGACATGTATACACAGCACAGGTACAGCGCAGGCAGCGGCAGTGCCAGCCTCCCCTTCACACACACTACTACACCATGTATACACAGCACAGGTACAGCGCGAGCAGCGGCAGTGCCAGCCTCCCCCTCACACACACACTACTACACCATGACATGTATACACAGCACAGGTACAGCGTGGGCAGCGGCAGTGCCAGCCTCCCCCTCACACACTACTACACCATGACATGTATACACAGCACAGGTACAGCACGGGCAGCGGCAGTGCCAGCCTCCCCCTCACACACTACTACACCATGTATACACAGCACAGGTACAGCGCGGGCAGCAGCAGTGCCAGCCTCCCCATCACACACACTACTACACCATGTATACACAGCACAGGTACAGCGCGGGCAGCGGCAGTGCCAGCATCCCCCTCTCTCTTTGTAGGCTGCAGTACGGAGGGCTCGGGCAGCTGACGGATGGTGTAGTGGGGGCAGATGACTTTACACAGCAGAGGGAGCAGGGTGTGTGGCCGGGATATGATTACGTGGGATGGTATAACGCCAGCTTCCCGTCCGGATACCTGGAGATGGAGTTTGAGTTCGATGCGCTGAGAGCATTTATATATATGAGAGTGAGTAATCCCTGTCTGTCTGTCTGTCTGCCTGTCTGCCTGTCTATCTGTCTGTCTCTATTTGTCTGTCTGTCTATCTATCTGTCTGTCTGTCTATCTCTATCTGTCTGTCTGTCTCTGTATCGGTCTGTCTATCTATCTGTCTATCTATCTTTGTTTCAATCTGC
>NW_027456903.1:194360-206860 GCF_040206685.1 Ascaphus truei
AGGGGGGAGGGAGACCTGCGTTGTCCTTCCGCGGGGAGGGGGGGAGGGAGACCCGCGTGTCCTGCCGTGGGGAGGGGGGAGGGAGACCTGCGTGTCCTTCCGCGGGGAGGGGGGAGGGAGACCCGCGTGTCCTGCCGTGGGGAGGGGGGAGGGAGACCTGTGTGTCCTGCCGCGGGGAGGGGGGAGGGAGACCTGCGTGTCCTGCCGTGGGGAGGGGGAGGGAGACCTGTGTGTCCTGCCGTGGGGAGGGGGGAGGGAGACCTGCGTGTCCTGCCGTGGGGAGGGGGGAGGGAGACCTGTTGTGTCCTGCCGTGGGGAGGGGGGGAGGGAGACCTGCGTGTCCTGCCGTGGGGAGGGGGGAGGGAGACCTGTGTGTCCTGCCGCGGGGAGGGGGGGGGAGGGAGACCTGTGTGTCCTGCCGTGGGGAGGGGGGAGGGGGGAGGGAGACCTGCGTGTCCTGCCGTGGGGAGGGGGGAGGGAGACCTGCGTGTCCTGAAGTGGGGAGGGGGGAGGGAGACCTGCGTGTCCTGCCGTGGGGAGGGGGGAGGGAGACCTGCGTGTCCTGCCGTGGGGAGGGGGGGAGGGAGACCTGCGTGTCCTGCCGCGGGGAGGGGGGAGGGAAACCTGCGTGTCCTGCCGTGGGGAGGGGGGAGGGAGACCTGCGTGTCCTGCCGTGGGGAGGGGGGAGGGAGACCTGCGTTTCTCTATACACCACGACAGATATCCTCTCTCTCTCTCTCTCCTTCTCTCTCTTCCTCTCTCTCTCTTCCCCTCTCTCTCTTCCCCTCTCCCCCCTCTCTCTCTCGCAGGCTTCCCCTAACGTTGGTAAATCCTCCGTAATCAACGGGCTTGTCGGCAAGAAGATCGTCAGCGTCTCCCGGACCCCAGGACACACCAAATACTTCCAGACGTACTTCCTGACCCCCACGGTGCGCCTGTGCGACTGTCCCGGACTTATCTTCCCGTCCCTTATACAGCGACAGCAGCAGGTGTGTATGTATACGTGTTTGTTGCGTGCACACGTACCGATTCGGTGGAGTAACCCAACGTTGAGCGTTGGAGGCCGACAGTAAGGGAGGAGAACGGAAGAGGAGGATGGGTGGTGGCTTCTGATATCACAGCCGGCAAAGGAGGATGGGAAATGCGGATGTTTGAAGGCACCGCTCGGTAATTAAGCGGCCTACAGCATCGAGGTAGCCTGAGAACCTTGGGTGGCATTGCTAGTCCCCCACACGGCCATCGCGGGCATGGCGCCTTCCAACGGTCACGTGGGCGTCTGGCCAACGATGGACCGTGGGTTAGTAAGCCAAACATAGACGGCGTAGCACGGAGGGTAGGAGGCCTCAGAGGTTGTTACGTTCTCGAACCCACGGAGGGCGCCCCGCAGCTCGCAGGACAGAAAAACCTCCTTGGAGATGAGTCGCTAGATCCGCGCCGCCCTACCCCCCGGGCGAAGGATGTAACACTAATATTGCGGATAGACGCGTAAGGGGAGGTGTGCCTGCAACGGGGGAGGGCTTTGCACAGCACCGGCAGAGGTCACTGTGCGCAAGTCCTGTAGGAGAGGGGCGGGAGGGTGTGGCGGGTATGTCCTTGGGAGACGGAGGGCACACGGTGCTGGCGGGGCACCGCTAACGGACAAATCTGGTGGAGTGCGTCCTGAAGGAGGACGCGAGGGGAATGCCTGGGGATGAAGGAGGGAAGGCCGGGGGGTAGATGTGGGAAGGGAATCGCCATGTTCCTCACCCACCCTCTTGTTACACGCACAGCACTCGCCCTCACACAGCATACACGCCCTCTTTCTTAATCCTAAACACCACATTTCCCCACTCCGCGTTCTTGCATCCACACGTGCTCTCCCCCCTCCCCACACATAGCCATTACTCTCGCCCCTCCCCACACAAAGCCATTGCTCTCCCCCCTCCCCACAAAGCCATTACTCTCGCCCCTCCCCACACACAGCCATTACTCTCGCCCCTCCCCACACAAAGCCATTACTCTCGCCCCTCCCCACACAAAGCCCTCCTTCACGCACACCTCAAACATGTCCGCTTCTCTGTGGGTTCGCCCTACGCTGTCCAGAGACCAAGAGATTCCCCAACTGTCCTCTGCCGGGGTGAAAGAAGAGAGTTGAATCGCAGCGTGGGACGTGACCAGTGACCAGCCGGCTGAGTTTTCTGTTTGAAATGATTGTGTCGAGGTCTTCTCCAAAGGCCTCTGGAGGGCAAAGCGGGGGGGTCCTTCTTACCCCAAGAGAAAAGACGGAGGACCTTGAGGAATTTTCGTTCCGATAAACAGTCCTTTGGAGATGTAAAAGCCTACAGACTCGGAAAGGAGGACATCACAGACGTGAGTCTCCATCTGCCTGAGCAGGTCCAGGGCAGGAGGGAAAGAGGGTAAGCCCGGCGACCAGCAGGGGTGTTCCCAACACCTAACACAATCGTCGTCGAAGATCCATCGCACAGTCTGGTCGGCCTTTCTCAACTGGTGTCCGTTGCTGAAGCTGCATCCAACGACCGGTTCATATTCCGAATATCCTGGAGTTCTCCAACAAAGATATGAGAGAAGGCCTCAGTGGCACCAGAGGTCACTCTTCAGGAGCGATCAGGGTAGTCAGGACGTCACCGATTGGAACAGCAGAGGAACCTATCGAACGCGATCTCCCCTGGCGTGCTAGACCTCTTTGGGAACTCATTGTTGAAGGCGGCAGAGGAGAGGCCAGTAATGTGACCTCTTGTACCGGCTTGGTACCCGAATGTAGTGGTGGAAGCCGTGCCTGATGTTCCTCTTGATCCTCGGCATCGGGTATCTGACAAATGGCTCGCTCGCCAAGGCCATGTTCCTGGCAGCCTTCACGTCAGCACGGAAGGTTGGAAGAACGACAAACTCGTGGCTGCCAACATTGCCCCACAATTTGCAAGTCACGCCCGGGGAGAGCGGCCCCCTTGGCAAAGGTTGGGCCCCCCCCCAGGGAAAGAATGGGCACCGGATGGCCCCCCCCCTCCCCCCCGGGGAAAGGACAAAATGATTTATAATGAATAAAAGAAATGCCGCAAACTCTGCCCCCCACCCCACCGCCCACGGTCCCTACTGCATGTCACTTTCCTCCGCCACCCTGCCCCCTGCCCCCTGCACACTCTCTCCTCACACTCTCTCCTCACACTCTCTCCTCACCCTCTCTCTCCTCACACTCTCTCTCCTCACACTCTCTCCTCACACTCTCTCCTCACTCTCTCTCTCTCTCTCTCTCTCTCCTCACTCTCTCTCTCCCTTCTCTCTCTCTCTCTCTCTCTCTCTCTCTCTCTCTCTCTCTCTCTCTCCTCACACTCTCTCCTCACACTCTCTCCTCACACTCTCTCCTCTCTCTCCTCTCTCTCTCTCGCCTCACTCTCTCCTCACACTCTCTCCCCCCTCGCAGATTCTTGCAGGTATATACCCCATCGCTCAGATTCAGGAACCGTATACACCGGTCGGGTACCTCTCTGTCCGGATACCAGTCCCACAGCTCCTCAAACTCGCACCCCCCCATGGGGAAGCAACAAGGCTGGACCGCGTGGGACATTTGTGAGGGTGAGAGGCTCTGCAGGGAAGGGGGTTACTGAGGGTGCGACGCCCTGCAGAACTACTTCATATAATCTCTCGCTTTGTCTCTCTCTCACTCTGTCTGTCTCTCTGTCACTCTGTCTGTCTCTCTCTCACTCTGTCTGTGTCTCTCTCTCACTCTGTCTGTGTCTGTCTCTCTCACTCTCTCTCTCACTCTGTCTCTCTCTCACTCTCTCTCACTGTCTCTCTCACTCTCACTCTGTCTCTCACTCACTGTCTGTCTCTCTCTCTCTCACTCTGTCTCTCACTCACTGTCTGTCTGTCTCTCACTCTGTCTCTCTCTCTCTCTCTCTCACTCTGTCTCTCTCACTCTGTCTCTCACTCACTGTCTGTCTGTCTCTCTCTCACTGTCTGTCTCACTCTCACTCTGTCTCTCACTCACTGTCTGTCTGTCTCTCACTCTGTCTCTTTCTCTCTCTCTCTCTCTCACTCTGTCTCTCACTCACTGTCTGTCTGTCTCTCTCTCACTGTCTGTCTCTCTCTCTCTCACTCTGTCTCTCTCTCAGCCTGGGCAGATAAGCGCGGTTATAAGACCGCGAAGGCGGCTCGCAGTGACACGTACAGAGCCGCTAACAGTCTCTTGCGCCTGGCTGTGGAACGGACGTCTTTGCCTGTGTATGAGACCCCCAGGGTACTCTCTGCAGAAAGGTAACACTCTCGCACTCTTTCACCCCTCTCTCTCTTCTCATTATTTCTCTTTCTCTCCCCCTTTCCATCTTTTCTTCCCCTCTCCCCCCTCTCCATCCCATTCTCTCTTTTTTATCGCTCCCCCTCTTCCATTCTCGCTCGTTCTTTCGTTCGCTCTTTTCCCCTGGGGGACCCCCCCCCCCCCTTTGGTGGCTCACTTTACGCCTCTTTGGCTCCTCTGCCCCCCCTTTGCGTTCCCCCTCGGGCCCCCCCCCTTTGCGTTCCCCCCTCGGGCCCCCCCCTTTGCGTTCCCCCTTGGCCCCCTTCATGCTCTTTGCTCCCCCCCCCCACGTTTGTGTGTCTCCTCTAATTCCCCTCCCTCTGTTTCTCCCCCTCTCAGAGGCGTGGGAGCAGCACCCCCGACACTCGGGAGATGGTTGGCCCCTCTCTAACCCGGGGCCGCTCCACCAGCGACTCCTCATCGGGGGAGGAGGAGGAGGAGGAGGAAGAGGAGATCTCCAGCTCGGGGGAGGAGGAGGAAGAGCGAGACCGCGACGCTGATGAAGAGGAGGAGGGGGAAGAGGAGGGGGCTCGTAAGCCCTCCACGCAGCCACAAGCCAAGAGAGGCGTCAAAAACAAAATGGCTGACATCAACCCTTATGCCCTCCTGGGGGGAAGACGAGTGTTAGATTTGGCATTTCGGGTGGGAGGAGAGGAAGATGATGAGGGGGTTCTTACAAGGAAGCAAGTAAATTGCTCTACCCCCTCATTCTGCCCCTTCTGTTTCCTAGCAACATACCAATCTAGGCCTCATGTCAAAATGGCCGACAATCCAGCATCTCATACGAGGAGGAGGGCAGTTTGGAGAGAGAAAATTGCTGTGTGAGGGGGGGGGGGGAGATAAAGGGTAAAGGTTTAGGGAGTAATAACATTCCCCATTACCCCTCTTTCTTCATCATGGAAACAGGCCGGGATTCAAAATGGCCGACCAGTCCATAAACTGATTTCCGTACGGTGTGGATTGCGAGTGGTGTAGTTGCTGTGTGAGGGAAGAAGGGTAAAGGTTTGAGAAGCAATTACATTACCCATACTTCTCCCCTGCCCCACACCCCCTTTCCCTTCCACTGTTCTGTATCCAAGCAACAGACCAATCTAGGCCGCTGTATTCAAAATGGCCGACAGAAAACTGGTTTAATATGGTGTGGAATGTGAGTGATAATAGTTGCTGTTTGAGGGAAGGGGGGGGGGGGGTGAAGGTTTGAGGGACCATTTCATTGCACATTCCCTTTTCCTAACCCCCTATTTCCTAGACACCGGCTTTCAGTTGACAACGAAGACCAAACTATGCTTGAATTTAAAATGGCCGACAAGCCGCTCTCTAATTTCACCTGAGACAGTTTGTGTGCAGTGTAACTTAGGGACGTTGAGGGACCCGGGGCATGGAGTTGCTACGCAAATTCCACGTGTGTTTTCCAACATTCCTGGCCACAGACCGTACTAGGCCCGAATTTAAAATGGCCGACAAGCCACCCCCTCTATTCCAGGTGAGACGTTTTATTTGGTGCTGTAAAATGGAGTGGAGGGGGGGGGGGATTAAATAAATTTTAGGGTTCAATTCTAGGTCAAAATGGCTGCTGCTTCAGCTCTCCCTGCTCAGTGTCTGCTTGAGCGTTGCAGTGGTGCATGGGGGGAGCCGGGGGTGGCAGCTATAAAAGTTACAGGGGAGGAGGGTACAACATATCCTACTCCAATCATCCGAGGGGGAGGCCGATTCTCAAGATGGTTGATGTAGGCCCGAATTTCAAGATGGCCGACGAGAAACAGAATATGCGCGTGGTTGGGGAGGGGTACTACAGATAAAACCAGGGGGGAATATCTGCCCTCCTTACACTCCCCCCTCTTCCCCTCGGGGCCTGCCAGTTATTACCCCCCCCCCCTCGTGGCTAAGACGTCTATTTTGCTGTGTGAGAAATAAACGCTACTCTATTTACGGATTCACGCGTTTCTTGGAGTTTCATTTAGACGTATGGGATAGAATTTTGTGCGTCTGTGTAATGTACATTTTTAATACTATTGTGTGTGTGTGCGCGCGCCCGTGTGCCTTCACATGTTGTATATACACACATATACACAGTGTGTGTATGTAGTGTGTGTGTACATACATGTGAAGGCACACAGGCGTGCACACACACGATAGTGTTTAATAATTTTGACCACACACACAATAGTGTTTAATAATTTTGACCACACACAGTGGTGTGTGTGTGTGTGTGTGTACATACATGTGAAGGCACACAGGCGTGCACACACAATAGTGTTTAATAATTTTGACCACACACAGTGGTGTGTGTGTGTACATACATGTGAAGGCACACAGGCGTGCACACACAATAGTGTTTTATAATTTTGACCACTGTGTGTGTGTGTGTGTGCGTGCGCGTGCGCGTGCGTGTGCAGTCAAAATTAAATCACAAGCAAATTATAATTTCATTGTATCCAAATTGCACACGGACCCGACGTTTCGGTCTCCAGGGGAACCTTCTTCAGGGATGATGATGCATGTCGGGTTAGGAACGACACGTGTGGTGACAGCGTTGCAGCGCCATTCAACACGTGGAGAAGGACACGCCAAGGACAGCCGCGTGTGGGAAAGGAGCCACGCGGTCAGAGCTGTTGAGCCACTGATGCCTCGGTCTGTTTGAGGTGTAACTTTATACGCTGGCGCACACCATATGGACATTTCCCTTGGAGTCACTTGCCTTGTTGGTGACGGAGGTGCACTCCCGGAAGTGACGTCACCGCTGGCAGAAGAGGCCGTCGGCTGTGCTGGCAGCTCGGCGCGTATCCGCAGAGGCCTCCCGCGCATGCGCAGAGGTCTTCGGCGCGCATGTGCAGAGGATCACAGCAGCATAGGGCGACACACTTGGGCCGAGTCCCCGCTGGCGCTGAGCACGCTCATGTTTGGAGAGCGCTCTAAGCATGAGTGCCGGGTGTCCTGGCATTTACACGCACTGGGGGGGGGGGGGGGGGGGAAATCATTGAGCGCGCTGGAAAGTTACATATATTTATATATGTAAGTAACCGCGCCAACCACCGCTCAGCGCTAGCGGGGGACGCAGCCTTAGACACACACACAGAGAGACGCGCGCACACAGAGAGACGCGCACACACAGAGAGACGCGCGCACACAGAGAGACGCGCGCACACAGAGAGACGCGCACACACAGAGAGACGCGCACACACAGAGAGACGCGCACGCACACACACACACACAGAGAGACGCGCGCACACAGAGAGACGCGCGCACACAGAGAGACGCGCACACACAGAGAGACGCGCACACACAGAGAGACGCGCACACACAGAGAGACGCGCGCGCACACACACACACACACAGAGAGACGCGCACACACAGAGAGACGCGCACACACAGAGAGACGCGCGCGCACACACACACACACACAGAGAGACGCGCACACACAGAGAGACGCGCACACACAGAGAGACGCGCACACACAGAGAGACGCGCACACACAGAGAGACGCGCACACACAGAGAGACGCGCGCGCACACACACACACACACAGAGAGACGCGCACACACAGAGAGACGCGCACACACAGAGAGACGCGCACACACAGAGAGACGCGCGCGCACACACACACACACACACAGAGAGACGCGCACACACAGAGAGACGCGCACACACAGAGAGACGCGCGCGCACACACACACACACACAGAGAGACGCGCACACACAGAGAGACGCGCACACACAGAGAGACGCGCACACACAGAGAGACGCGCACACACAGAGAGACGCGCGCGCACACACACACACACACAGAGAGACGCGCACACACAGAGAGACGCGCACACACAGAGAGACGCGCACACACAGAGAGACGCGCACACACAGAGAGACGCGCACACACAGAGAGACGCGCACACACAGAGAGACGCGCGCGCACACACACACACACACAGAGAGACGCGCACACACAGAGAGACGCGCACACACAGAGAGACGCGCGCACACACACACACACACAGAGAGACGCGCACACACAGAGAGACGCGCACACACAGAGAGACGCGCACACACAGAGAGACGCGCACACACAGAGAGACGCGCACACACAGAGAGACGCGCGCGCACACACACACACACACAGAGAGACGCGCACACACAGAGAGACGCGCACACACAGAGAGACGCGCACACACAGAGAGACGCGCACACACAGAGAGACGCGCACACACAGAGAGACGCGCACACACAGAGAGACGCGCACACACAGAGAGACGCGCGCGCACACACACACACACACACACAGAGAGACGCGCACACACAGAGAGACGCGCACACACAGAGAGACGCGCACACACAGAGAGACGCGCGCGCACACACACACACACACAGAGAGACGCGCACACACAGAGAGATGCGCACACACAGAGAGACGCGCGCGCACACACACACACACACAGAGAGACGCGCACACACAGAGAGACGCGCGCGCACACACACACACACACACAGAGAGACGCGCACACACAGAGAGACGCGCACACACAGAGACGCGCGCGCACACACACACACACACACACACAGAGAGACGCGCGCGCACACACACACACACACAGAGAGACGCGCGCACACAGAGAGACGCGCACACACAGAGAGACGCGCGCGCACACACACACACACACAGAGAGACGCGCGCACACAGAGAGACGCGCACACACACAGAGGCGCGCGCGCACACACACACACACACACACAGAGAGACGCGCACACACACACAGCACCACACACACAGAGAGACGCGCACACACAGAGAGACGCGCGCGCACACACACACACACACACAGAGAGACGCGCACACACAGAGAGACGCGCACACACAGAGAGACGCGCGCGCACACACACACACACACACAGAGAGACGCGCGCGCAAACACACACACACACAGAGAGACGCGCGCGCACACACACACACACACAGAGAGACGCGCGCACACAGAGAGACGCGCACACACAGAGGCGCGCGCGCACACACACACACACACACAGAGAGACGCGCACACACAGAGAGACGCGCACACACAGAGAGACGCGCGCGCACACAGAGAGACGCGCACACACAGAGAGACGCGCGCGCACACACACACACACACAGAGAGACGCGCACACACACACACACACAGAGAGACGCGCACACACAGAGAGACGCGCACACACAGAGAGACGCGCGCGCACACACACACACACACACAGAGAGACGCGCACACACAGAGAGACGCGCACACACAGAGAGACGCGCGCGCACACACACACACACACACAGAACGCGCGCACACAGAGAGACGCGCACACACAGAGAGGCGCGCGCGCACACACACACACACACACACACAGAGAGACGCGCGCGCACACACACACACACACACAGAGAGACGCGCGCACACACACACACACACAGAGAGACGCGCGCACACACACACACACACACACACACACACAGAGAGACGCGCACACACAGAGAGACGCGCGCGCACACACACACACACACACACAGAGAGACGCGCACACACAGAGAGACGCGCACACACAGAGAGACGCGCACACACAGAGAGACGCGCACACACAGAGAGACGCGCACACACAGAGAGACGCGCACACACAGAGAGACGCGCACACACAGAGAGACGCGCGCGCACACACACACACACAGAGAGAGACGCGCACACACAGAGAGACGCGCACACACAGAGAGACGCGCACACACAGAGAGACGCGCGCGCACACACACACACACACAGAGAGACGCGCACACACAGAGAAGACGCGCACACACAGAGAGACGCGCGCGCGCACACACACACACACACAGAGAGACGCGCACACACAGAGAGACGCGCGCGCACACACACACACACACAGAGAGACGCGCACACACAGAGAGACGCGCACACACAGAGAGACGCGCGCGCACACACACACACACACACACACAGAGAGACGCGCGCGCGCACACACACACACACACACAGAGAGACGCGCGCACACAGAGAGACGCGCACACACAGAGAGACGCACGCGCACACACACACACACACAGAGAGACGCGCGCACACAGAGAGACGCGCACACACAGAGGCGCGCGCGCACACACACACACACACACACACACAGAGAGACGCGCACACACACACACACACACACAGAGAGACGCGCACACACAGAGAGACGCGCGCGCACACACACACACACACAGAGAGACGCGCACACACAGAGAGACGCGCACACACAGAGAGACGCGCGCGCACACACACACACACACAGAGAGACGCGCGCGCACACACACACACACACAGAGAGACGCGCGCGCACACACACACACACACAGAGAGACGCGCGCACACAGAGAGACGCGCACACACAGAGGCGCGCGCGCACACACACACACACACACACACAGAGAGACGCGCACACACAGAGAGACGCGCGCGCACACACACACACACACACACACACAGAGAGACGCGCACACACAGAGACGCGCGCGCACACACACACACACACACAGAGAGACGCGCACACACAGAGAGACGCGCACACACAGAGAGACGCGCGCGCACACACACACACACACAGAGAGACGCGCACACACAGAGAGACGCGCACACACAGAGAGACGCGCGCGCACACACACACACAACACAGAGAGACGCGCACACACAGAGAGACGCGCACACACAGAGAGACGCGCGCGCACACACACACACACACACAGAGACGCGCGCACACAGAGAGACGCGCACACACACAGAGAGGCGCGCGCGCACACACACACACACACACACACAGAGAGACGCGCGCACACACACACACACACACACAGAGAGACGCGCGCACACACACACACACACACAGAGACGCGCGCACACACACACACACACACACACACACAGAGAGACGCGCGCACACACACACACACACACAGAGAGACGCGCGCACACAGAGACGCGCGCACACAGAGGCGCGCGCGCACACACACACACACACACACAGAGACGCGCGCACACAGAGAGACGCGCGCACACAGAGAGACGCGCGCACACACAAACAAGGAATTGAGTTCGTATAAAGATAGAAATGCAAATAGACAAAACGGGGGGGAGGGTGGCGGCGAGCACGCGCGTTCTAAGTCACACTTCTTTGTGTTGTGTCACTGAAATTGTGTTTTGATTTTTTCAGTTAAAAACATCACAAATACAATTTCTGCGGCAAAAGACAAACGAGTTTCGCTTAAAATGCACCACACGCCCTTATTCACTACCGGCACCGGCTTCCTTCCCTCACGCGAGGGGCGGAGAGGAGAGTCGGTGGAGGCAGCAGGGGAGCGCTGCGCGGACACCGGCATCATCCAGCTCCGTCCCTGTGGATCGACATCTTGCCGCCCTCCGCGGGTCTGAGCCGGGAGACACCACGGGGACTTTCCAGCTGCTTTGCCACAGATGAGAGAGGAGATTCTCTTAATTTATCCACCGCGCTCATCCTCCCTGCGTTTAGTGAGTGGGACATCAATTGTTTGCGCTGGACCACCATTGGAATTCTCCGATTGCATGATACACATTGTTGTTGTTATTTTGTGTTTTTATTTTGTATTTTAAGTATTTGTATAATAAATGTACTCCCCCTTTTTTCACTTACCTATTATTTCCACGTTCGTTACCTATCCCCTCTGAGGCAGTCTCCCAGCACTATTAACAGAACAGAATGATGCTATGTTTGGGTTTTCTCTCGTTACGTGCCCAGGGATTTCCCCTGCGTTGAATTCCACCTGAAGTGACCAGGACATTTGTCTTCTGTTAACACCCAACGGTTGTGTAAATTACATCTGTATGGTACTAGTTATACAGTACCGAGACTTTATTATCAGGTGCCAAATATATTCTTTATATATATACTAGCTGAGAGACCCGGCGTTGCCCGGGATGTAATGTTCCCGTTCCTCTCTCTCCTCCCCCCTCTCTCTGTTTGTCCCCCATTCACATCAATCCAGTCCCCCCCCTCCCTCCCTCCTTTACAGCTTCATGTAGCGTGTGTGCGTCAGTCACTGTGTGTTTGCTCGCGCGTCAGTGAGTCTGAGGCAGAAACACAAACACACACAGACTGACTGACGCACACACAGTCAGTGTGTGCCTCAGTCAGTGTGTGCGTGCGTCAGTCAGGCTTTGTGTGCGCGTCAGTCAGTGTGTGC
>NW_027456903.1:211860-236860 GCF_040206685.1 Ascaphus truei
ATATATGTGTATATATATTTTTTTATATATATATATATAGGAAATATTACTGTATGCTCATTTGCATGTCTTAGACGGGGCTGCACCCCTGCCTTTCACCATTATCACCCAGCACACAGCACTTCCACTGCAGCAAGGGATTCTGGGAAATTACATGCAAATGAGCACACTCACCTTTTGTCTCAAGCTCACATTACATGAGCAACCCTTAAGCCAATGCATGCTGCTTTAAACACAGCTTTTAAACATAGGCTGGGATGAGATGCAAAGCCAGTAAATCCATATACCATATATACACAGGACAGGCACTCCAAGAACCAAAGGTGAAATGTATTCCTCAACATTTCACCAGTGCTCTTGATATAGTCTCCCTTGGGAGCCGAAACGTGGAGGAATAAATGTACCATTTAACTTGTTATATTTTATAAAGAATTAAAGCAGTTGTAATTGTGTGTAATTATAATTACGAAGCCAATTGTTCTACCCCGCAGCGTGACATCATGTAATCGATCTTTTCTTTCCCTCCAGACAATGAAACCCGCGGGACGCCAGAGTTCTAAAAGAGCCTAGAAAAAAGCAATCTTTATTTCTGCAAATTAGTGAAATATCCGGCAAAATCTCTCTATATATATTAACGTCATTAAAAAAAAAAAATTGTAACACAATCTCATTTATAGCTTTAAATTAGCGGTTCTATGTACATCAGGACGTGGGGTTAGAATCGGGGGAAACGGAAATGTCGGCGACCCTTTCAAGACGCTGGTTACGGTCAACTCCACTTATCCTGTCCAACGTCTGAAGGTCGAGATGAGAGAGATTACTGAGGTGACCATTCTGACCCAATTCTTGAAGGTACGTATGTCCATGAAAACTCATCTTGATCCGAATCTCACTCGATGTCTTGGGGTTGTTTTCGGTGTCAAGATGAAGAACGTTCTTGAATTGAGGAGACTATTTTGACCCAACTCTCCCAAGGTGAAATGATCATCAAAACTCAAGACATTTGGGTCCAAATGGGTATTGACCCACTTCCGACTCATGGCTGTTTTCCCTGTCAAAATGTAGACTTCAGCATTAAAATGAAGAAGGTGCATTGGGTTAATTCCAACCCAATGCCTGGGAATCCTATGTCCATCAAAACTCAAACATCTTGAGTTAAAGAAATCACGATTTCCCACCTGATTTACGGCTCCATTTTTAACTTTCCAATTCACGATTTTTCTCCCATTTGTCATGGTTGTATTTCAATTTTTCTTATATAAAAAAAAAAAACCTTACGGTCAAAATGAAGACTTTTCTCGTGTTAAGGAAATGGGAGATTTTGACCCAAATTTCTCACGGCCGTATCTCCATCAAAAGTTTGACACTGAAGTCGTAAAGACGTTTTTCCTCCCAACGACAACATTGAGTTCCGTTCACGCCAGTCATGCTTCACTCAGAAGACTCAACATCTTCACTCCTGACACTCCTCGGATTTTGAGAACCACAGATTTCAAGCCATGTTGGAAGAGGGTCTCTCCACCGCCCGGAAAACGTTAAGCTGTGCAGGATCATGTATCTTCTTCATTCAAGAAATTACATTCAAACTTTTTCGTCTGATGAGGGGGTCTTTCCACCAACTGGTGCAGTCGTGAACATCGATGGAGATGTGACCACTCTACATTTTACACTGTCTCTTTCTGCTCGGGAGAGTGGGATTAACCTCGTTATGGAGTCATGCGGTGGAGCGTTCTATGTTTTCACTCATGAGTATGGATTCGGCCGTCATTAACGTGTGGAGAGTAACCATTGGTAGAGCCACGGAGACAGATTTCGGGATGGAGAGGGGGTGATTAGGACTTTCCAGTTTTCAGGATTGAGGTAAATCGTATAACCCTACTCTAGAGAAGCGTCTACGGGGTTAAATTGACCGAGCCAGGAGTGTGTGGGGTTGATCCGGTTTTGGAGATCATCCCTAAAGCCTGTTCCTACACTATGTGGGAACATCGTACGCTCAGGATTATGGGAGAGACGATTGTAGGGTTGAGGCCAGTTTAAGGATACTCAACTAAGGTGCTATTCCTACAACTGTAGGGTGGAAATAGGATGGTTGGCAGATGTCTGTAGGGTACAGGGGCGTTACTGTCAAAGGGTGTTTCTACACTAGGGAATGCTTATAGGGTCAGAAATCCAGTGTATAGGATGGCAGAGAAAACGGCTGTAGGGTGGAGTAAAGGATAACATCATCAACGTAGCTCGTATTACTGCAGAGTGGTTATAGGGCCAGGACTCCAGTGCATGGGTTTATGGAAGAGATGTCAATCCTACACCATGTTCCTACAATTACAGGATGTTAATATGGGTCAGAAATCCAGTGTATAAGACGTGGAGTGGACGTGGAAAAGTTCAATGACTCCAATCATGTGCATGACTGTGGGAGGGATATGTAGGGTGGAGACCTAAAGCGTATCAATCCTGGATGCTATTCCAACAACTGTAAAGTGGTCATAGGATTTCCAGTGCACAGGATTAAGGGGACAGATGTATAGCATGGAGGTATCCTAAAGTCTGCAGGGTTTAGCTAAAGGGTGGAGATTTGAAGTGTTTCCATCCTATATTCCAAACCTATAACTTTGGGATTACTGTAGGGGTTCCAGTGTATGGGATTATACGGGGGAAAGCTTTATAGGATGGAGATTTGAAGTGTATCCATTTTATATTCTCTTCTACATATGTGGGATTGCAATAAGGTCTCCAGTGCGTAGGACAGCGGGATTGTATGGATTTCCATTGTATGGCATTAAGTGCAAAATGTTGTAGGGTAGTCATTTTTCCACGGTATGAGATTATAGTGGAGAAGTATATACAGGCATACCCCGCATTAATGTACGCAATGGGACCGGAGCATGTATGTAAAGTGAAAATGTACTTAAAGTGAAGCACTACCTTTTCCCCACTTATCGGTGCATGTACTGTACTGCAATCGTGATATACGTACAGAACTGATGTAAATAACGCATGTGTAACAGGCTCTATAGTCTCCCCGCTTGCGCACAGCTTCGGTGCAGGTAGGGAGCCGGTATTGCTGTTCAGGACGGGCTGACAGGCGCATGCGCGAGCTGCCGTTTGCCTATTGAGCGATATGTACTTACTCGCGAGTGTACTTAAAGTGAGTGTCCTTAAACCGGGGTATGCCTGTATGGTGCGCAGTTGATGTGTATCTATCATATGTCCCGGTGATATAACTGTGGGGTGGAAATAGGGTTTCCAGTGTAAAGGACTGTGGATATAGGTTTACAGGGTGGAGTAGTATTCTGTTGCGCAGGATGATATGGGAGAGGTTTATAGGGTGGACATTTGATGTTAATCCACTCTATATCCAGTTCTTAAAACTGTAGTACTGTTTTAGGGTTTCCAGTGTACAGGACTGAGGGAGGGGGGGGGGGGGGAATTTTATAGGGGGAAGTGGTCTTTGGTATAAAAAGGGAGGACTGTGGAAGTGTATTAATCCTATATCCTGATCCTACCACATCGGGATGTGTATGTTCCATGGGATTCGAGGGCGATGAGTTGGCGTGTATCCATCCTATTGATAAAGCTGTGGGCTGGTAATAGGGTTTCCAGTGTATAAGACTGGGGAGACAAGTTTGTAGGGTGAAGCTGCCCCACTGCGGGGTTCAGGATGCAGCGCCGCTGTCACTCCTTCAGCCCTGCGCTGGAATAGCAGAGGGTGTGGGCGGTGAGCGAGGAGTGGATGTCTTGGAAGGAAGGTCTCTCCCTGGAGTCCCGCGCCCAGCACAGCATCATCAGGTCGTACAGCGGCGGGGGGCAGACGGGCGGGCGGGAGAGGTAAATCTGCAGGGGGGAGAGAAGGAGCGCAATGATACAGCCCTCTCTGCTGTTCCTCTACAGACCCCCCACCACACACACACACACAGCTCTGTCACTGCACCTCCATCCTGCCCTGCAGCCCTCTCTGCTATTCCTGTACTGACCCCCCCCCCCCCACACACACACACAGCTCTGTCACTGCACCTCCATCCTGCCCTGCAGCCCTCTCTGCTATTCCTATACTCACCACACACACACACACACACACACACACACACACACACACACACACACACACACACACACACACACACACACAGCTCTGTCACTGCACCTCCATCCTGCCCTGCAGCCCTCTCTGCTATTCCTGTACTGACCCCACACACACACAGCTCTGTCACTGCACCTCCATCCTGCCCTGCAGCCCTCTCTGCTATTCCTGTACTGACCCCACACACACACACACAGCTCTGTCACTGCACCTCCATCCTGCCCTGCAGCCCTCTCTCCTATTCCTGTACTGACCCCACACACACACACAGCTCTGTCACTGCACCTCCATCCTGCCCTGCAGCCCTCTCTGCTATTCCTGTACTGACCCCCCCCCCACACACACACACAGCTCTGTCACTGCACCTCCATCCTGCCCTGTAGCCTTCTCTGCTATTCCTGTACTGACCCCACACACACACACAGCTCTGTCACTGCACCTCCACCCTGCCCTGCAGCCCTCTCTGCTATTCCTGTACTGCCCCACACACACACACAGCTCTGTCACTGCACCTCCATCCTGCCCTGCAGCCCTCTCTGCTGTTCCTGTACTGCCCCACCACACACACAGCTCTGTCACTGCACCTCCATCCTGCCCTGCAGCCCTCTCTGCTATTCCTGTACTGACCCCCCCCCCACACACACACACAGCTCTGTCACTGCACCTCCATCCTGTCCTGCAGCCCTCTCTGCAATTCCTGTACTGACCCCTCCCCCCCCCCACACACACACAGCTCTGTCACTGCACCTCCATCCTGCCCTGCAGCCCTCTCTGCTATTCCTGTACTGCCCCACACACACACACAGCTCTGTCACTGCACCTCCATCCTGCCCTGCAGCCCTCTCTGCTGTTCCTGTACTGCCCCACCACACACACAGCTCTGTCACTGCACCTCCACCCTGCCCTGCAGCCCTCTCTGCTATTCCTGTACTGCCCCACACACACACACAGCTCTGTCACTGCACCTCCATCCTGCCCTGCAGCCCTCTCTGCTGTTCCTGTACTGACCCCCCCCCCACCACACACACAGCTCTGTCACTGCACCTCCATCCTGCCCTGCAGCCCTCTCTGCTATTCCTGTACTGACCCCCCCCACACACACACACAGCTCTGTCACTGCACCTCCATCCTGTCCTGCAGCCCTCTCTGCAATTCCTGTACTGACCCCTCCCCCCCCCCACACACACACAGCTCTGTCACTGCACCTCCATCCTGCCCTGCAGCCCTCTCTGCTATTCCTGTACTGACCCCCCCCACACACACACACAGCTCTGTCACTGCACCTCCATCCTGCCCTGCAGCCCTCTCTGCATTTCCTGTACTGCCCCCCCCCCCACACACAGCTCTGTCACTGCACCTCCATCCTGCCCTGCAGCCCTCTCTGCTATTCCTGTACTGATCCCCCCCCCCACACACACACACAGCTCTGTCACTGCACCTCCATCCTGCCCTGCAGCCCTCTCTGCTATTCCTGTACTGATCCCTCCCCCACACACACACAAACAGATCTGTCACTGCACCTCCATCCTACCCTGCAGCCCTCTCTGCTATTCCTGTACTGACCCCCCACACACACACACAGCTCTGTCACTGCACCTCCATCCTGCCCTGCAGCCCTCTCTGCTATTCCTGCGCTGCCCCCACACACACACAGCTCTGTCACTGCACCTCCATCATGCCCTGCAGCCCTCTCTGCTATTCCTGCGCTGCTCACCTGCTTCTTGCCGTCCCTGAAGAGTTCTCCGGCATTTTCTATCACATCCTCGTCGCTTAGCTCCCCGTACGGCTGTTCCTGGCACAGCATCAATATCTCCCACAGCGTTACCCCGAACGCCCACACGTCACTGGCCGTGGTAAACTTCCCCTGTACACAGCGGGAGTAGGGAGTGGGAGTGAGTATTACTGAGTAACACTGATTATCACAGAGTAACACCAGGGTATCCACCAAATGGGACTGAGCAATGTCGCATATAGCTCGATACAGAGTACCACCAAGAGTATTAACCAGCATTATGGAGTAATATGGAGTATCCGGCAACAGGAGTATCACCAAGTGGAACAGAGTATTAGGAAGTATCACTGAATAACAGAGTATTACTAAGTTACACCGAGTACCACCAAGTCAGACAGAGTGTTAGTGAGTATCACTGAGTAACGCCGAGATTCAGCATCGCCATTCGCAAATACCACTGAGCATCAGGGAGTATCACCAAGTGGGGCCAAGTACTTCCTAGGATCACAGAGCAACTCTGAGTATCACCAAATAGGGCTGAGTAACACAGGGTACCACCAAGCGGGACTGAGTATTATTGTATCACTAAAGATAGGGTATCAAAGAGCAGGACTATGTCAGAGCATCAATAAGTAACAATAGGAATCACCAAAGCAATACCAAGTATTACGGAATACCACAGAGTATTACTTAGTAACGCTGAGTAACACTGAGTATTAACGTGTTTGTGTATGTTGGTATATGTACGTATGCATGTATATAGGTGTATGTGTGTGTAGCCCCTGCTACAAATATATGTATATATATATATACTGTGTACAATACAGATGAATCTGCCCCACCTATCACGTGGTGCGATAAGGAGTGAGAGACACTGTCCCTGATCTGCCTGGCAACACGTGACAGGACACATGGGATTGGATAAGAATGTTGGAACAAGCTGTCAGTCTGAGAGACACAGAGATAGGGAGCGTCAGTCTGAGACAGACACAGAGATAGGGAGCGTCAGTCTGAGACAGACACAGAGATAGGGAGTGTCAGTCTGAGACAGACACAGAGATAGGGAGTGTCAGTCTGAGACACACAGAGATAGGGAGTGTCAGTCTGAGAGACACAGAGATAGGGAGTGTCAGTCTGAGAGACACAGAGATAGGGAGTGTCAGTCTGAGAGACACAGAGATAGGGAGTGTCAGTCTGAGAGACACAGAGATAGGGAGTGTCAGTCTGAGAGACACAGAGATAGGGAGTGTCAGTCTGAGAGACACAGAGATAGGGAGTGTCAGTCTGAGAGACACAGAGATAGGGAGTGTCAGTCTGAGACAGACACAGAGATAGGGAGTGTCAGTCTGAGACAGACACAGAGATAGGGAGTGCCAGTCTGAGACACACAGAGATAGGGAGTGTCAGTCTGAGACAGACACATAGATAGGGAGTGCCAGTCTGAGAGACACAGAGATAGGGAGTGCCAGTCTGAGAGACACAGAGATAGGGAGTGTGAGTCTGAGACAGACACAGAGATAGGGAGGGTCAGTCTGAGAGACACAGAGATAGGGAGTGTCAGTCTGAGACACACACAGAGATAGGGAGTGTCAGTCTGAGACAGACACAGAGATAGGGAGTGTCAGTCTGAGAGACACAGAGATAGGGAGTGTCAGTCTGAGGCAGACACAGAGATAGGGAGTGCCAGTCTGAGACAGACATAGAGATAGGGAGTGCCAGTCTGAGAGACACAGAGATAGGGAGTGTCAGTCTGAGAGACACAGAGATAGGGAGTGCCAGTCTGAGAGACACAGAGATAGGGAGTGCCAGTTTGAGACAGACACAGAGATAGGGAGTGTCAGTCTGAGAGACACAGAGATAGGGAGTGTCAGTCTGAGACACACACAGAGATAGGGAGTGTCAGTCTGAGACAGACACAGAGATAGGGAGTGCCAGTCTGAGACACACAGAGATAGGGAGTGTCAGTCTGAGACAGACACATAGATAGGGAGTGCCAGTCTGAGAGACACAGAGATAGGGAGTGCCAGTCTGAGAGACACAGAGATAGGGAGTGTGAGTCTGAGACAGACACAGAGATAGGGAGGGTCAGTCTGAGAGACACAGAGATAGGGAGTGTCAGTCTGAGACACACACAGAGATAGGGAGTGTCAGTCTGAGACAGACACAGAGATAGGGAGTGCCAGTCTGAGACACACAGAGATAGGGAGTGTCAGTCTGAGACAGACACATAGATAGGGAGTGCCAGTCTGAGAGACACAGAGATAGGGAGTGCCAGTCTGAGACAGACACAGAGATAGGGAGTGTCAGTCTGAGACACACAGAGATAGGGAGTGTCAGTCTGAGACAGACACAGAGATAGGGAGTGTCAGTCTGAGAGACACAGAGATAGGGAGTGTCAGTCTGAGAGACACAGAGATAGGGAGTGTCAGTCTGAGAGACACAGAGATAGGGAGTGCCAGTCTGAGACACACACAGAGATAGGGAGTGTCAGTCTGAGACAGACACAGAGATAGGGAGTGCCAGTCTGAGACAGACACAGAGATAGGGAGTGTCAGTCTGAGACAGACACAGAGATAGGGAGTGCCAGTCTGAGAGACACAGAGATAGGGAGTGCCAGTCTGAGACAGACACAGAGATAGGGAGTGCCAGTCTGAGACAGACACAGAGATAGGGAGTGTCAGTCTGAGACAGACACAGAGATAGGGAGTGCCAGTCTGAGGCAGACACAGAGATAGGGAGTGTCAGTCTGAGAGACACAGAGATAGGGAGTGCCAGTCTGAGAGACACAGAGATAGGGAGTGTCAGTCTGAGACAGACACAGAGATAGGGAGTGTCAGTCTGAGACACACACAGAGATAGGGAGTGTCAGTCTGAGACAGACACAGAGATAGGGAGTGTCAGTCTGAGACAGACACAGAGATAGGGAGTGTCAGTCTGAGACACACACAGAGATAGGGAGTGTCAGTCTGAGACACACACAGAGATAGGGAGTGTCAGTCTGAGACAGACACAGAGATAGGGAGTGTCAGTCTGAGACAGACACAGAGATAGGGAGTGTCAGTCTGAGACACACACAGAGATAGGGAGTGTCAGTCTGAGACAGACACAGAGATAGGGAGTGCCAGTCTGAGAGACACAGAGATAGGGAGTGCCAGTCTGAGAGACACAGAGATAGGGAGTGTCAGTCTGAGACAGACACAGAGATAGGGAGTGCCAGTCTGAGACAGACACAGAGATAGGGAGTGTCAGTCTGAGAGACACAGAGATAGGGAGTGTTAGTCTGAGACACACAGAGATAGGGAGTGCCAGTCTGAGACAGACACAGAGATAGGGAGTGCCAGTCTGAGACACACAGATATAGGGAGTGCCAGTCTGAGAGACACAGAGATAGGGAGTGTCAGTCTGAGACAGACACAGAGATAGGGAGTGCCAGTCTGAGGCAGACACAGGGATAGGGAGTGTCAGTCTGAGACAGACACTGAGATAGGGAGTGCCAGTCTGAGAGACACAGAGATAGGGAGTGCCAGTCTGAGACAGACACAGAGATAGGGAGTGCCAGTCTGAGACAGACACAGAGATAGGGAGTGTCAGTCTGAGACACACAGAGATAGGGAGTGTCAGTCTGAGAGACACAGAGATAGGGAGTGTCAGTCTGAGACACACACAGAGATAGGGAGTGTCAGTCTGAGACAGACACAGAGATAGGGAGTGCCAGTCTGAGACAGACACAGAGATAGGGAGTGTCAGTCTGAGACAGACACAGAGATAGGGAGTGCCAGTCTGAGACAGACACAGAGATAGGGAGTGCCAGTCTGAGACAGACACAGAGATAGGGAGTGTCAGTCTGAGACAGACACAGAGATAGGGAGTGCCAGTCTGAGAGACACAGAGATAGGGAGTGCCAGTCTGAGACAGACACAGAGATAGGGAGTGCCAGTCTGAGACAGACACAGAGATAGGGAGTGCCAGTCTGAGGCAGACACAGAGATAGGGAGTGTCAGTCTGAGAGACACAGAGATAGGGAGTGTCAGTCTGAGAGACACAGAGATAGGGAGTGTGAGTCTGAGACAGACACAGAGATAGGGAGGGTCAGTCTGAGAGACACAGAGATAGGGAGTGTCAGTCTGAGACACACACAGAGATAGGGAGTGTCAGTCTGAGACAGACACAGAGATAGGGAGTGCCAGTCTGAGACACACAGAGATAGGGAGTGTCAGTCTGAGACAGACACATAGATAGGGAGTGCCAGTCTGAGAGACACAGAGATAGGGAGTGCCAGTTTGAGACAGACACAGAGATAGGGAGTGTCAGTCTGAGACACACAGAGATAGGGAGTGTCAGTCTGAGACAGACACAGAGATAGGGAGTGTCAGTCTGAGAGACACAGAGATAGGGAGTGTCAGTCTGAGAGACACAGAGATAGGGAGTGTCAGTCTGAGAGACACAGAGATAGGGAGTGCCAGTCTGAGACACACACAGAGATAGGGAGTGTCAGTCTGAGACAGACACAGAGATAGGGAGTGCCAGTCTGAGACAGACACAGAGATAGGGAGTGTCAGTCTGAGAGACACAGAGATAGGGAGTGCCAGTCTGAGACACACACAGAGATAGGGAGTGTCAGTCTGAGACAGACACAGAGATAGGGAGTGCCAGTCTGAGACAGACACAGAGATAGGGAGTGCCAGTCTGAGAGACACAGAGATAGGGAGTGCCAGTCTGAGACAGACACAGAGATAGGGAGTGCCAGTCTGAGACAGACACAGAGATAGGGAGTGTCAGTCTGAGACAGACACAGAGATAGGGAGTGCCAGTCTGAGGCAGACACAGAGATAGGGAGTGTCAGTCTGAGAGACACAGAGATAGGGAGTGCCAGTCTGAGAGACACAGAGATAGGGAGTGTCAGTCTGAGACAGACACAGAGATAGGGAGTGTCAGTCTGAGACACACACAGAGATAGGGAGTGTCAGTCTGAGACAGACACAGAGATAGGGAGTGTCAGTCTGAGACAGACACAGAGATAGGGAGTGTCAGTCTGAGACACACACAGAGATAGGGAGTGTCAGTCTGAGACACACACAGAGATAGGGAGTGTCAGTCTGAGACAGACACAGAGATAGGGAGTGTCAGTCTGAGACAGACACAGAGATAGGGAGTGTCAGTCTGAGACACACACAGAGATAGGGAGTGTCAGTCTGAGACAGACACAGAGATAGGGAGTGCCAGTCTGAGAGACACAGAGATAGGGAGTGCCAGTCTGAGAGACACAGAGATAGGGAGTGTCAGTCTGAGACAGACACAGAGATAGGGAGTGCCAGTCTGAGACAGACACAGAGATAGGGAGTGTCAGTCTGAGAGACACAGAGATAGGGAGTGTTAGTCTGAGACACACAGAGATAGGGAGTGCCAGTCTGAGACAGACACAGAGATAGGGAGTGCCAGTCTGAGACACACAGATATAGGGAGTGCCAGTCTGAGAGACACAGAGATAGGGAGTGTCAGTCTGAGACAGACACAGAGATAGGGAGTGCCAGTCTGAGGCAGACACAGGGATAGGGAGTGCCAGTCTGAGACAGACACATACAGTAGATAGGGAGTGCCAGTCTGAGAGACACAGAGATAGGGAGTGCCAGTCTGAGACAGACACAGAGATAGGGAGTGCCAGTCTGAGACAGACACAGAGATAGGGAGTGTCAGTCTGAGACACACAGAGATAGGGAGTGTCAGTCTGAGAGACACAGAGATAGGGAGTGTCAGTCTGAGACACACACAGAGATAGGGAGTGTCAGTCTGAGACAGACACAGAGATAGGGAGTGCCAGTCTGAGACAGACACAGAGATAGGGAGTGTCAGTCTGAGACAGACACAGAGATAGGGAGTGCCAGTCTGAGACAGACACAGAGATAGGGAGTGCCAGTCTGAGACAGACACAGAGATAGGGAGTGTCAGTCTGAGACAGACACAGAGATAGGGAGTGCCAGTCTGAGAGACACAGAGATAGGGAGTGCCAGTCTGAGACAGACACAGAGATAGGGAGTGCCAGTCTGAGACAGACACAGAGATAGGGAGTGCCAGTCTGAGGCAGACACAGAGATAGGGAGTGTCAGTCTGAGAGACACAGAGATAGGGAGTGTCAGTCTGAGAGACACAGAGATAGGGAGTGCCAGTCTGAGAGACACAGAGATAGGGAGTGTCAGTCTGAGACAGACACAGAGATAGGGAGTGTCAGTCTGAGACACACACAGAGATAGGGAGTGCCAGTATGAGAGACACAGAGATAGGGAGTGTCAGTCTGAGAGACACAGAGATAGGGAGTGTCAGTCTGAGACACACAGAGATAGGGAGTGCCAGTCTGAGACAGACACAGAGATAGGGAGTGCCAGTCTGAGACACACAGATATAGGGAGTGCCAGTCTGAGAGACACAGAGATAGGGAGTGTCAGTCTGAGACAGACACAGAGATAGGGAGTGTCAGTCTGAGACAGACACAGAGATAGGGAGTGTCAGTCTGAGAGACACAGAGATAGGGAGTGCCAGTCTGAGACAGACACAGGGATAGGGAGTGCCAGTCTGAGACAGACACAGAGATAGGGAGTGCCAGTCTGAGACAGACACAGGGATAGGGAGTGTGAGTCTGAGACAGACACAGAGATAGGGAGTGCCAGTCTGAGAGACACAGAGACAGGGAGTGTCAGTCTGAGAGACACAGAGATAGGGAGTGCCAGTCTGAGAGACACAGAGATAGGCAGTGCCAGTCTGAGACAGACACAGGGATAGGGAGTGTCAGTCTGAGACAGACACAGAGATAGGGAGTGCCAGTCTGAGACAGACACAGAGATAGGCAGTGCCAGTTTGAGAGACACAGAGATAGGGAGTGCCAGTCTGAGACAGACACAGAGATAGGGAGTGTCAGTCTGAGACAGACACAGAGATAGGGAGTGTCAGTCTGAGACAGACACAGAGATAGGGAGTGCCAGTCTGAGACAGACACAGAGATAGGGAGTGTCAGTCTGAGACAGACACAGAGATAGGGAGTGTCAGTCTGAGACAGACACAGAGATAGGGAGTGTCAGTCTGAGAGACACAGAGATAGGGAGTGCCAGTCTGAGACAGACACAGGGATAGGGAGTGCCAGTCTGAGACAGACACAGAGATAGGGAGTGCCAGTCTGAGACAGACACAGGGATAGGGAGTGTGAGTCTGAGACAGACACAGAGATAGGGAGTGCCAGTCTGAGAGACACAGAGACAGGGAGTGTCAGTCTGAGAGACACAGAGATAGGGAGTGCCAGTCTGAGAGACACAGAGATAGGCAGTGCCAGTCTGAGACAGACACAGGGATAGGGAGTGTCAGCCTGAGACAGACACAGAGATAGGGAGTGCCAGTCTGAGACAGACACAGAGATAGGCAGTGCCAGTTTGAGAGACACAGAGATAGGGAGTGCCAGTCTGAGACAGACACAGAGATAGGGAGTGTCAGTCTGAGACAGACACAGAGATAGGGAGTGTCAGTCTGAGACAGACACAGAGATAGGGAGTGCCAGTCTGAGAGACACAGAGACAGGGAGTGTCAGTCTGAGGAGACACAGAGATAGGGAGTGCCAGTCTGAGAGACACAGAGATAGGCAGTGCCAGTCTGAGACAGACACAGGGATAGGGAGTGTCAGTCTGAGACAGACACAGAGATAGGGAGTGCCAGTCTGAGACAGACACAGAGATAGGCAGTGCCAGTTTGAGAGACACAGAGATAGGGAGTGCCAGTCTGAGACAGACACAGAGATAGGGAGTGTCAGTCTGAGACAGACACAGAGATAGGGAGTGCCAGTCTGAGACAGACACAGAGATAGGGAGTGTCAGTCTGAGAGACACAGAGATAGGGAGTGCCAGTCTGAGACAGACACAGAGATAGGGAGTGTCAGTCTGAGAGACACAGAGATAGGGAGTGCCAGTCTGAGACAGACACAGAGATAGGGAGTGCCAGTCTGAGACAGACACAGAGATAGGGAGTGCCAGTCTGAGACAGACACAGAGATAGGGAGTGCCAGTCTGAGACAGACACAGAGATAGGGAGTGCCAGTCTGAGACAGACACAGAGATAGGGAGTGCCAGTCTGAGAGACACAGAGATAGGGAGTGCCAGTCTGAGACAGACACAGAGATAGGGAGTGCCAGTCTGAGAGACACAGAGATAGGGAGTGCCAGTCTGAGACAGACACAGAGATAGGGAGTGCCAGTCTGAGACAGACACAGAGATAGGGAGTGCCAGTCTGAGAGACACAGAGATAGGGAGTGCCAGTCTGAGAGACACAGAGATAGGGAGTGCCAGTCTGAGACAGACACAGAGATAGGGAGTGTCAGTATGAGAGACACAGAGATAGGGAGTGTCAGTCTGAGACACACAGAGATAGGGAGTGCCAGTCTGAGACAGACACAGAGATAGGGAGTGCCAGTCTGAGACACACAGATATAGGGAGTGCCAGTCTGAGAGACACAGAGATAGGGAGTGTCAGTCTGAGACAGACACAGATATAGGGAGTGCCAGTCTGAGGCAGACACAGGGATAGGGAGTGTCAGTCTGAGACAGACACATAGATAGGGAGTGCCAGTCTGAGAGACACAGAGATAGGGAGTGCCAGTCTGAGACAGACACAGAGATAGGGAGTGCCAGTCTGAGACACACAGAGATAGGGAGTGTCAGTCTGAGACACACAGAGATAGGGAGTGTCAGTCTGAGACACACACAGAGATAGGGAGTGTCAGTCTGAGACAGACACAGAGATAGGGAGTGCCAGTCTGAGACAGACACAGAGATAGGGAGTGTCAGTCTGAGACAGACACAGAGATAGGGAGTGCCAGTCTGAGACAGACACAGAGATAGGGAGTGCCAGTCTGAGACAGACACAGAGATAGGGAGTGTCAGTCTGAGAGACACAGAGATAGGCACAGAGATAGGGAGTGCCAGTCTGAGACAGACACAGAGATAGGGAGTGCCAGTCTGAGACAGACACAGAGATAGGGAGTGCCAGTCTGAGACAGACACAGAGATAGGAGTGCCAGTCTGAGACAGACACAGAGATAGGGAGTGCCAGTCTGAGACAGACACAGATAGAGAGAGGCCAGTCATCTGAGACACAGAGATAGGGAGTGCCAGTCGAGACAGACACAGAGATAGGGAGCGCCAGTCTGAGACAGACACAGAGATAGGGAGTGCCAGTCTGAGAGACACAGAGATAGGGAGTGCCAGTCTGAGAGACACAGAGATAGGAGTGCAGTCTGAGACAGACACAGAGATAGGAGTGCCAGTCTGAGAGACAGAGATAGGGAGTCGCCAGTCTGAGACCAGACCACAGAGATCGGAGTGCCAGTCTGAGACAGACACAGAGATAGGGAGTGCCAGTCTGAGCAGAACAGAGATATGAGTGTCAGTCTGAGAGACACAGAGATAGGAGTGTCAGTCTGAGAGACACCAGAGATAGGAGTGCCAGTCTGAGAGACACAGAGTCGGAGTGTCAGTCTGAGAGACACAGAGTAGGAGTGTCAGTCTGAGACAGACACAGAGATAGGAGTGTCAGTCTGAGGACAGACACAGAGATAGGGAGTGTCAGTCTGAAGACAGACACAGAGATAGGGGAGTGTCAGTCTGAGACAGACACAGAGATAGGGAGTGTCAGTCTGAGACAGACACAGAGATAGGGAGTGTCAGTCTGAGAGACACAGAGATAGGGAGTGTCAGTCTGAGACAGACACAGATAGGAGTGTCAGTCTGAGACAGACACAGAGATAGGGAGTGCCAGTCTGAGAGACACAGAGATAGGAGTGCCAGTCTGAGAGACACAGAGATACGGAGTGTCAGTCTGAGACAGACACATAGATAGGAGTGTCAGTCTGAGAGACACAGAGATAGGGAGTGTCAGTCTGAGACAGACACAGAGATAGGGAGTGTCAGTCTGAGACAGACACAGAGATAGGGAGTGCCAGTCTGAGACAGACACAGTATGAGACAGACACAGAGATAGGAGCTGTCAGTCTGAGACAGACACAGAGATAGGCAGTGTCAGTCTGAGAGACACAGAGATAGGGAGTGCCAGTCTGAGACAGACACAGGATAGGGAGTGCCAGTCTGAGACAGACACAGAGAAGGGAGTGCCAGTCTGAGACAGACACAGGGATAGGGAGTGTGAGTCTGAGACAGACACAGAGATAGCGGCGTGCCAGTCTGAGAGACACAGAGACAGGAGTGTCAGTCTGAGAGACACAGAGATAGGGAGTGCCAGTCTGAGAGACACCAGAGATAGGCAGTGCCAGTCTGAGACAGACACAGGGATAGGGAATGCCAGTCTGAGACAGACACCGAGATAGGGAGTGCCCAGTCTGAGACAGACACAGAGATAGCAGTGCCAGTTTGAGAGACACAGAGATAGGGAGTGCCAGTCTGAGACAGACACAGAGATAGGGAGTGTCAGTCTGAGACCGACACAGAGATAGGGAGTGCCAGTCTGAGAGACACAGAGATAGGGAGTGCCAGTCTGAGACACACAGAAATAGGGAGTGCCAGTCTGAGACACACAGAAATAGGGAGTGCCAGTCTGAGAGGACACAGAGATAGGGAGTGTCAGTCTGAGACAGACACAGAGATAGGGAGTGTCAGTCTGAGAGACACAGAGATAGGGAGTGTCAGTCTGAGAGACACAGAGATAGGGAGTGTCAGTCTGAGACAGACACAGAGAGAGGTAGTGTCAGTCTGAGAGAGACAGAGATAGGGAGTGTCAGTCTGAGACAGACACAGAGATAGGGAGTGCCAGTCTGAAGACAGAGATAGGGAGTGCCAGTCTGAGAGACAGAGATAGGAGTGCCAGTCTGAGAGACAGAGATAGGGATAGGGAGTGCAGTCTGAGAGACACAGAGATAGGAGTGTCAGTCTGAGACAGACACAGAGATAGGGAGTGTCAGTCTGAGACAGACACAGAGATAGGAGCTGCCAGTCTGAGAGACACAGAGATAGGAGTGTCAGTCTGAGAGACACAGAGATAGGAGTGTCAGTCTGAGACAGACACAGAGAGAGGGAGTGTCAGCTCTGAGACAGACACAGAGATAGGGAGTGCCAGTCTGAGACAGACACAGAGATAGGAGTGCCAGTCTGAGAGACACAGAGATAGGGAGTGCCAATCTGAGACAGACACAGAGATAGGGAGTGCCAGTCTGAGAGACACAGAGATAGGGAGTGTCAGTCTGAGAGACACAGAGATAGGGAGTGTCAGTCTGAGAGACATAGAGATAGGAGTGCCAGTCTGAGACAGACACAGAAATAGGGAGTGCCAGTCTGAGAGACACAGAGATAGGGAGTGCCAGTCTGAGAGACACAGAGTAGGAGTGTCAGTCTGAGACAGACACAGAGATAGGGAGTGTCAGTCTGAGAGACACAGAGATAGGAGTGCCAGTCTGAGAGACACAGAGATAGGGAGTGTCAGTCTGAGACAGACACAGAGATAGGGAGTGTCAGTCTGAGACAGACACAGAGATAGGGAGTGTCAGTCTGAGACACACAGAGATAGGGAGTGCCAGTCTGAGACAGACACAGAGTAGGGAGTGCCAGTCTGAGACAGACACAGAGATAGGGAGTGCCAGTCTGAGACAGACACTGAGATAGGGAGTGCCAGTCTGAGACAGCCCAGGTGACAGTGAGAAGAGACAGCCTGACACAGATGGTGACAGAGGAGGCTTATAGGAGACTGCTAGTCAATGAGAGAGAGAGAGAGAGAGAGAGAGACAGCTGCAGACACACCAGAGACACGTGAGTTATGAGGAGAAGATCTCACGGTGAGAGAGGATCCAGACACTTGCCGGGCTGGTAAAGAGCAGCCGGATCACAGACTGCCGGGAGGCCTTCTCCAGTATCCTCTGTGTATTACACGTGCACCGCACACATGTTTAACCCTTAACATATAGACTGCGAGGATATAGGTGTATGTGTATGTATGTATATAGATACATCCTCCTTGCTTCGTCTTTGCATAGCCAGTATAACCAACCCCACACTGAGGAGACCCATTAAGGTCGAAACTGTCTGTCTGTGGGTGGGTTTGCTGGGTATGCACCTTAACCCAGGCTACGTGCAAAGCTGTGACCATGCAGCAAGCTTAAGCCTATAGGGGACCATGTTGAATGGTTTTGAAGCAAAAGGTGGCAGTGTGTGCTCATTAGCATGTCATTTCCCAGAATCCCTTGCTGCAGTGGAAGCGCTGTGTGCTGGGTGATAATGGTGAAAAACGGAGCTGCATGTCATTTCCCAGAATCCCTTGCTGCAGTGGAAGCGCTGTGTGCTGGGGGATAATGGTGAGAGGCAGGGCTGCATGTCATTTCCCAGAATCCCTTGCTGCAGTGGAAGTGCTGTGTGCTGGGTGATAATGGTGAGAGGCAGGGCTGCATGTCATTTCCCAGAATCCCTTGCTGCAGTGGAAGCGCTGTATGCTGGGGGATAATGGTGAGAGGCAGGCTGCATGTCATTTCCCAGAATCCCTTGCTGCAGTGGAAGCGCTGTATGCTGGGGGATAATGGTGAGAGGCAGGGCTGCATGTCATTTCCCAGAATCCCTTGCTGCAGTGGGAGCACTGTATGCTGGGGGATAATGGTGAGAGGCGGGGCTGCATGTCATTTCCCAGAATCCCTTGCTGCAGTGGAAGCGCTGTATGCTGGGGGATAATGGTGAGAGGCAGGGCTGCATGTCATTTCCCAGAATCCCTTGCTGCAGTGGGAGCGCTGTATGCTGGGGGATAATGGTGAGAGGCGAGGCTGCATGTCATTTCCCAGAATCCCTTGCTGCAGTGGGAGCGCTGTATGCTGGGGATAATGGTGAGAGGCGGGGCTGCATGTCATTTCCCAGAATCCCTTGCTGCAGTGGGAGCACTGTATGCTGGGGGATAATGGTGAGAGGCGGGGCTGCATGTCATTTCCCAGAATCCCTTGCTGCAGTGGGAGCGCTGTATGCTGGGGGATAATGGTGAGAGGCGGGGCTGCATGTCATTTCCCAGAAGTATGCTGGGGGATAATGGTGAGAGGCGGGGCTGCATGTCATTTCCCAGAATCCCTTGCTGCAGTGGGAGCGCTGTATGCTGGGGGATAATGGTGAGAGGCGGGGCTGCATGTCATTTCCCAGAATCCCTTGCTGCAGTGGGAGCGCTGTATGCTGGGGGATAATGGTGAGAGGCGGGGCTGCATGTCATTTCCCAGAATCCCTTGCTGCAGTGGAAGCGCTGTATGCTGGGGGATAATGGTGAGAGGCAGGGCTGCATGTCATTTCCCAGAATCCCTTGCTGCAGTGGAAGCGCTGTATGCTGGGGGATAATGGTGAGAGGCGGGGCTGCATGTCATTTCCCAGAATCCCTTGCTGCAGTGGGAGCGCTGTATGCTGGGGGATAATGGTGAGAGGCGGGGCTGCATGTCATTTCCCAGAATCCCTTGCTGCAGTGGGAGCGCTGTATGCTGGGGGATAATGGTGAGAGGCGGGGCTGCATGTCATTTCCCAGAATCCCTTGCTGCAGTGGAAGCGCTGTATGCTGGGGGATAATGGTGAGAGGCGGGGCTGCATGTCATTTCCCAGAATCCCTTGCTGCAGTGGGAGCGCTGTATGCTGGGGATAATGGTGAGAGGCAGGGCTGCATGTCATTTCCCAGAATCCCTTGCTGCAGTGGAAGCGCTGTATGCTGGGGGATAATGGTGAGAGGCGGGGCTGCATGTCATTTCCCAGAATCCCTTGCTGCAGTGGAAGCGCTGTATGCTGGGGGATAATGGTGAGAGGCGGGGCTGCATGTCATTTCCCAGAATCCCTTGCTGCAGTGGGAGCGCTGTATGCTGGGGGATAATGGTGAGAGGCGGGGCTGCATACAGGAATATTTCCATTTGCTATAGACCCAGTACACGCGCACAGTGCGCTCACCATGAGTATACACTCCCAGGCCATCCAGCGGATAGGCAGGACGGCCCGGCCCTGGATACGGTAGTAGTCGCCCGCGTACAGGTTGCGGCTCATCCCGAAGTCGGCTATCTTGATGGTTAGGTTGTCGCCCACCAGGCAGTTCCTGGAGGCCAGGTCGCGGTGCACGAAGTTCAGGGAGGAGAGGTACCTCATGCCGGAGCCGATCTGCACGGCCACGTGGAGGAGGCTGGGGTAACTGAGGGGAGAGAGAGATCGTGAGAGAGAGGTGAGGAGAGAGAGAGAGAGATAGGTGTGAGGAGAGAGTGGTGAGGAGAGAGAGAGATAGGTGTGAGGAGAGAGAGGTGAGAAGAGAGAACGTTAGAGAGGGGAGAGAGAGATAGAGAGGTAACATTATGAGAGAGAGGTGAAGAGAGAGATCGTGAGAGGTGAGGAGAGAGAGAGAGAGAGATACCGTGAGAGGTAAGGAGAGAGAGATGGGGAGAGAGAGAGGTGAGGAGAGATACGGTGAGAGGTAAGGAGAGAGAGATGGAGAGAGAGAGATCATGAGAGAGAGGTGAGATCATGAGAGAGATGTGAGGAGAGAGAGAGATAGGTGTGAGGAGAGAGAGGTGAGGAGAGAGAACGTTAGAGAGGAGAGGGGAGAGAGAGATAGAGAGGTAACATGAGAGAGAGGTGAGAGGTGAGGAGAGAGAGAGAGAGAGATACCGTGAGAGAGGTAAGGAGAGAGAGATAGAGAGAGATGGGGAAAAAGAGAGGGAGGTGAGGAGAGGGAGGAGAGAGAGAGAGATCGTGAGAGAGGTGAGGAGAGAGATACCGTGAGAGAGGTAAGGCGAGAGAGATATAGAGAGAGATGGGGAGAGAGAGAGAGGAGGTGGAGGTGAGGAGAGAGAGGTAAGGAGAGAGAGATAGAGAGATACCGTGAGAGAGGTAAGGAGAGAGAGGTAAGGAGAGAGATATAGAGAGAGAGAGATATAGAGAGAGATGGGGAGAGAGGATGTGGAGGTGAGGAGAGAGAGAGATAGAGAGATACCGTGAGAGAGGTAAGGAGAGAGATATGGGGAGACAGAGAGGGAGGTGAGGAGAGAGAGATCATGAGAGAGGTGAGGAGAGCGAGAGGTGAGGAGAGAGATACCGTGAGAGAGGTAAGGAGACAGAGGTAAGGAGAGATATAGAGAGAGATGGGGAGAGAGAGAGGAGGTGGAGGTGAGGAGAGAGAGAGAGGTAAGGAGAGAGAGAGATAGAGAGAGGGAGGTGAGGAGAGAGGTGGGGCGAGAGAGATCGTGAGAGAGGTGAGGAGAGAGAGAGATCGTGAGAGAGGTGAGGAGAGAGAGAGAGAGATCGAGAGAGAGGTAAGGAGAGAGAGATATAGAGAGAGATGGGGAGAGAGAGAGGAGGTGGAGGTGAGGAGAGAGAGAGGTAAGGAGAGAGAGAGAGATAGAGAGAGATGGGGAGAGAGAGAGAGGGAGGTGAGGAGAGAGAGATCGTGAGAGAGGTGAGGAAAGAGAGAGATCGTGAGAGAGAGGTGAGGAGAGAGAGGTAAGGAGAGAGAGATATAGAGAGATATAGAGAGAGATGGGGAGAGAGAGAGGAGGTGGAGGTGAGGAGAGAGAACATTAGAGAGGTGAGGGGAGAGAGAGATAGAGAGAGAAATGAGGAGAGAGAGGAGGGAGAGGTGAGGAGAGAGAGACCATGAGAGAAGTGAGGGGAGAGAGATACACAACATTATATAGAGAGGGCAGGGGGCTGAGAGAGTCATATATTTACATAGAGAGAGAGGAGCGATAGAGGGGGGGGAGAGAGAACATATATATATGTATGTGTGTGTGTGTGTGTGTGTATGTATATATATGTATGTATGTATGTATGTATGTATGTATGTATGTATGTAATGTTATGCAGTGGGTCCCTCACCTGATGCAGGGTAAGCTGAGCCCTCCCTCGACCCCCTCCCCCTCCTCGCCCAGCCGGTGCCCGCTCAGAAACTGGTTGAGGTCTCCGTTCTCCATGTACTCAGTGATCATGCACAGGGGGTCCTCGTCCAGGCAGCCCCCCAACAGACGGATAATGTGCGGGTCGCTCAGACGGGACAGGATCTTCAGCTCCTTCAGGAAGTCACTTCTACAGACCACCGAGAGAGAAGAAGAGGAGGAGAGTCCGAGTCTTGGAACTTAAATGCGAAGTCAATGCAGGAGCCGCAGACGCCATGTACGGAGAGATGCATGATGGGTATTACGCCGAAGAGACCGCTAAGGGAAGGAATGGGTTCGAAACAAAACAAAAGTCTGGGACGTCACACGGGGGGAAGAAATTTCCAGCTGTCGGGCCGGACATATCGCATGAAGAAATGACCATCGTTGGACAAAGATGGAACTCAACTGGATTCCAAGAGAGATGAAAAGACCAAGACACCCAGAAGTAGGATGGGAGGGCGGGATCAGGGAATGTGCGGGAGCGACGTGGAGAAGAGAGGCTGTGACCGCAGGACCTTCTCCACGTCGCTCCCGCACATTCCCTGATCCCACCCGCCCATCTTACTTTTCATCTCTCTTGGAATCCAGTCGAGTTCCATCTTTGTCTAACAGCGGTCATTTCTTCTTCCTGCGATATGTCCGGCCCACCGACATTTGAATTTCTTCCCCCCGTGCGATGACGTCACAGACTTTTGTCTAGTTTCAAACCCATTCATTCTTTTCCCTGTCTCCTCAGGTAATACCCAGCATGCATCTCTCCATACTTCTTTGCGTTTGAATTATCTTTATCATTTAGGGTCAAAGTTTCACCTGCCTATGTGAGCCCGGGCAGGATACACAGGTGGAAAAATGTCCTCACACTATACACACACACTATACACACACACTATACACACACACTATACACACACTATACACACACTATACACACACCATACACACATACACACCACATACACACATACACACATACACACACACTATACATACACACACACATACACACATACACACATACACACATACACACACACACACACACCCTGCTGCTGCCTTTACCTGGCATTCTTATTTGCGTCGGACCGCAGTAATTTGACAGCCACCAGCAGGCTCCGCCCCTTGCGCATGTTAAACGGGAACTGCAACGCGGGGAGCTCATGTGGGTTCACTACCTCACACAGGTGCACCTGAAACGGCAGAGGTAGGTAGTGTGTGCGTAGGGGGTCAGTACAGGAATAGCAGAGGGGGCTGCAGGGCAGGATGGAGGTGCAGTGACAGAGCTGTGTGTGTGTGGGGGGGGGGTTAGTACAGGAATAGCAGAGAGGGCTGCAGGGCAGGGTGGAGGTGCAGTGACAGAGCTGTGTGTGTGTGGGGGGGGGTCAGTACATGAATAGCAGAGAGGGCTGCAGGGCAGGATGGAGGTGAAGTGACAGAGCTGTGTGTGTGTGGAGGGGGGGTCAGTACAGGAATAGCAGAGAGGGCTGCAGGGCAGGATGGAGGTGCAGTGACAGAGCTGTGTGTGTGGGGTCAGTACAGGAATAGCAGAGAGGGCTGCAGGGCAGGATGGAGGTGCAGTGACAGAGCTGTGTGTGTGTGGGGGGGGGTCAGTACATGAATAGCAGAGAGGGCTGCAGGGCAGGATGGAGGTGAAGTGACAGAGCTGTGTGTGTGTGGAGGGGGGGTCAGTACAGGAATAGCAGAGAGGGCTGCAGGGCAGGATGGAGGTGCAGTGACAGAACTGTGTGTGTGTGGGGGGGGCAGTACAGGAATAGCAGAGAGGGCTGCAGGGCAGGATGGAGGTGCAGTGACAGAACTGTGTGTGTGTGGGGGGGGCAGTACAGGAATAGCAGAGAGGGCTGCAGGGCAGGATGGAGGTGCAGTGCCAGAGCTGTGTGTGTGTGGGGGGGGGTCAGTACAGGAATAGCAGAGAGGGCTGCAGGGCAGAATGGAGGTGCAGTGACAGAGCTGTGTGTGTGAGGGGGGGGGGGGTCAGTACAGGAATAGCAGAGAGGGCTGCAGGGCAGAATGGAGGTGCAGTGACAGAGCTGTGTGTGTGTGTGTGGGGGGGTCAGTACAGGAATAGCAGAGAGGGCTGCAGGGCAGGATGGAGGTGCAGTGACAGAGCTGTGTGTGTGTGGGGTCAGTACAGGAATAGCAGAGAGGGCTGCAGGGCAGGATGGAGGTGCAGTGACAGAGCTGTGTGTGTGTGGGCGGGGGCAGTACATGAATAGCAGAGAGGGCTGCAGGGCAGGATGGAGGTGCAGTGACAGAACTGTGTGTGTGTGGGGGGGGCAGTACAGGAATAGCAGAGAGGGCTGCAGGGCAGGATGGAGGTGCAGTGACAGAGCTGTGTGTGTGGGGGGGGGGGGTCAGTACAGGAATAGCAGAGAGGGCTGCAGGGCAGGGTGGAGGTGCAGTGACAGAGCTGTGTGTGTGGGGGGGGGGGGGTCAGTACAGGAATAGCAGAGAGGGCTGCAGGGCAGGATGGAGGTGCAGTGACAGAGCTGTGTGTGTGTGTGGGGTCAGTACAGGAATAGCAGAGAGGGCTGCAGGGCAGGATGGAGGTGCAGTGACAGAGCTGTGTGTGTGTGGAGGGGGGGTCAGTACAGGAATAGCAGAGAGGGCTGCAGGGCAGAATGGAGGTGCAGTGACAGAGCTGTGTGTGTGTGGGGGGGGGGGGTCAGTACAGGAATAGCAGAGAGGGCTGCAGGGCAGGATGGAGGTGCAGTGACAGAGCTGTGTGTGGAGGGGGGGTCAGTACAGGAATAGCAGAGAGGGCTGCAGGGCAGGATGGAGGTGCAGTGACAGAGCTGTGTGTGTGTGGGGGGGGTCAGTACAGGAATAGCAGAGGAGGCTGCAGGGCAGGATGGAGGTGCAGTGACAGAGCTGTGTGTGTGTGTGGGGGGGGCAGTACATGAATAGCAGAGAGGGCTGCAGGGCAGGATGGAGGTGCAGTGACAGAACTGTGTGTGTGTGGGGGGCGCAGTACAGGAATAGCAGAGAGGGCTGCAGGGCAGGATGGAGGTGCAGTGACAGAGCTGTGTGTGTGGGGGGGGGGTCAGTACAGGAATAGCAGAGAGGGCTGCAGGGCAGGGTGGAGGTGCAGTGACAGAGCTGTGTGTGTGTGGGGGGGGGGGTCAGTACAGGAATAGCAGAGAGGGCTGCAGGGCAGGATGGAGGTGGAGTGACAGAGCTGTGTGTGTGTGTGGGGTCAGTACAGGAATAGCAGAGAGGGCTGCAGGGCAGGATGGAGGTGCAGTGACAGAGCTGTGTGTGTGTGGGGGGGGTC
>NW_027456903.1:241860-246817 GCF_040206685.1 Ascaphus truei
CACACGCTCGACTATTAGATTTACAGTACCCTTAAGTCTCAATTTAACTTACAAAAGTCTCTATTCAATTAAAGACGTCTAGTTTTCTTAGGCTGTCCGTTAGATATATCGACAACGTCCGCTTAAATTAGTCGAGTCCAGAATATTAAGTCTCTATTAAACTTACAATAGTCTAGATACAAAGAAAGATGTTTTTCTTAAGCAATATATTCAGTAGGACACGTCCTGTGGGTGGAATATGCAAATGCTGGTACACTATCCTAATAGATACTGAGGTCAAATGTTTCACACAAACCATATATGGGATAGAACGGACATAGGGATCGCTGCTATGTAGAGTCCACGGACAGGAAAAAACACCCCCAACATTACTGGCAGGCAGCTGTAAAGAAGTGTATGGTTTCCACTGCAAGTGCTTTCCAAGAATCTTGATTCCGAGACAGGGTTCAAAGAGGCAGAGACATCCGTCTTTTGTGTCCGTGGTAATGGGAGAAGAACACCATCGGGTTGACACAACCAGTCCATGGTAAGAGGCAACGTAAATTCCATACTGGGTAATCCTCACCAATTTAATCTTTTCATACGTGTTGCTTCACACAACCCGGTAAGTGAGCACGTCTCGTGCTATGACCAGGAGTCACCGGACATGTTATGACACTGCTGGAGACCATCCCACCCAGTCACAGCCCACGGGAACCCCCATCACTTGACTTGCTATTGACCACACGTCTCTGCAGAATACGACGAGTATGTTAGCAACATTGTAGCTGCATCGTAGTCCACATCGGTGACAAAGTTATCGAGGAGGGGGGGGGGGGCGATTGCACAGGTCCCCCATCGCTTCCCATGTTATATGAGCCAGCCCAACACAAAAATCTGGTCCAGAGTAGCTCCATTATTTGTAATCCACGCGCACGACAATTAGGATAGAGCAACATAAACGGTAATTCACCACAGATAGCATGAACGTTATCAACAAAACCAATGTTTATCCAAAGCATGAAAGGTTATATTCCTCATGAAGGCCCAGGGGTCTCGGTAATTTGAAGGGAGCTTCGTGTTGCAAGGGCCACATGTCACGGTCGCCCCCTCTTTGTGGATCAAGGGACAAAATCCATTGGCATGAATGGAAAAGTCGAGTTCATTGATGTCTCAATGACCAACTTCTCAAGTAATTCTAGATAACACTCTGTAATGTCCACTTGACCGCCGACACTCGTTGGGCAATTCTCTCTTTGAACGGCCTTTTGGTCTTCCCTACGTAGACAAGGTCATCGGGATACTTGATCCTATTCAGATCTCAATCTTGGCCTGTGTGCGGATGGTTGAAGGAAGCGGCAGTCGCTAAAAACCACCGGTTCCCGAGCATCGAAAGACGCTTCATAGACATGTAGTGGAAATATCTTGATGTTCTTAATTGAATTGAGACTTTTGTTAACCCTGGGGATGAAGTGGCTGTCTAAATGGGATGTCTACAATGTGCCACTTCTCCTCCAGACTGTGCCACTGCTACATCGTTGGATCGTTTTAATTGGGTTTCGCCCGGGAATAGGGTCCGTTCCTCGGCTCTGATCCGTTCCTCAGCTCTGATCCGTTCCTCGGCTCTGATCCGTTCCTCAGCTCTGATCCGTTCCTCAGCTCTGATACTCCATTTTTCTTTTTTTACACGGCTAATAATGACCTTTTCTTTATCGAGTTCCCACTTGTAACTTGGCGACCTCGTTATGGGCGCTCTGAAGACGATCCTCCATGGGACCGAAACTTCGGGGTATGGATTACGAAAGCATTGTTTTGTTTTCTATAATTGTGTCCAGTTTTGGTAATACCGTTCTATCAAATGTCATACTTTTTACAGTGCACAGTATGGTCTAACGGACGACTATTTTTCTTAGTGTGCTGCTGTATATAATCACATGTCTTAGACAGGTCTGCAACCCTGCCTTTCACCATTATCACCCAGCACACAGTGCTCCCACTGCAGCAAGGGATTCTGGGAAATGACATGCAGCCCCGCCTTTCACCATTATCACCCAGCACACAGTGCTCCCACTGCAGCAAGGGATTCTGGGAAATGACATGCAGCCCTGCCTTTCACCATTATCCCCCAGCACACAGTGCTCCCACTGCAGCAAGGGATTCTGGGAAATGACATGCAAATGAGCACACCGTATATATACACACTGCTATTGATTTGTATACATACTGCTATGGATAGATAGATAGATAGATAGATATACAAATAGACACGCATACAGACATATTTTATTTATATATATATATATATATATTTCCTTTCCTACTGACTCATTATTATATATATATATACAGCTCAACCCTGTTATAACGCGATCCGCTACAACGCGAATCCGCTTATAACGCGGTGCCAGCGTGGCTCCCAATTTTCGTATTTATGAATACTTTATAACACGATTCTTGGTGTCTTAAATACTTTATTGTACAATGCATACAATTGTACATTATTTATAACGCGATCCGCTTATAACACGATGTGAGTCTTTGGACCCCAAGCACAGCGTTATAAGGGGGTTGAGCTGTATATATATATTACACATACATTTTATATATTTATATATATATACACACACACACACCCTTCTCTCACCTGCTGCCTCGGAGGTGGGGGGGAGAGTGGGCATCTTTGCGCGAGTGGCACTACTTGGCTCTTGGTACTCCCCCTCCGTGGTCAGGATGCGCTCGTAGCGGTTGGCGTTGCGGGGGGGCCCCGGAGGATTCTGGGTGTTGTTGATGACCACGGTGTCAGAAGGGAGGGAGAGGTGGGCGGTGAGGTCATTGTCAGAGGGGCGACACTGAGCCTGGAGGGAGAGGGAGGGGTTCATCACTTAGAGTGTAAGCTCTCCGGCGGGGGGGGGCACAGGGATTACATTTTCTGTTGTCTGATTGTGTTTGTGGAGCTTATCTATACTACATTTCTAAGTTGGATTCCGTCTGTTTGTTTGTTTGTATGTATGTCCGAAGCATCGAAATCTCAGAAACGGCACCGTGTAGCACAACGAAACTTTCACTGCACACTCTGCTGCGGATTTGTAGGTCAACACAACTATTTTGAGCTTCCAATGTTACTCACCCCCCACCCCCAAATTATGGACATTCTAATTTCCCTCGGCTGTCCAGCAAATCTGTTAATAAGGGCGTGTCCTTGCCTGGATCGGGTTTGCGTGTGTCTCTGTGTCTCTGTGCGTGTGATGTGAGATGTGCGGGGCACACACACACACACACAGACAGAGACAAATCTCACCCCGTACTACATCCAGCAGCAGGGGCGGGGGGCCGGGGAGATGTGCCGGCAGTGGGGGGGGCGGAGACATGTATTCAATGTTACATTCCCGGGGCGAATCCGGGCACAAAAGCTAGTTATGTTATAATTCCCAGTATTGTTTCTCGTGTAAAGTGCTGTACATACTGTACATACATTCCATGAATCAACAACACTAATATTCTCTCTCTCTCCCTCTCTCTCTCTCCCTCTCTCTCTCTCTCCCTTTTTCTCTGTCACATTCTCTCTCCCCCTCCCTCTTTACTATATCTCCCCGCCACCGCCCCCACACTCTCTCTGACTTTCGCTCTGCCCTCTCTCACTCCCTGCCTCTAACTTTCTCTCTCCCTCTTTCTTCCTCTCACTCACTTTCTCCTCCCCCCTCTCCCTTACTCATCCCCTCTCCCTCCTCTTCCTCTCTTTCTCTCTCACTCCCTCTTTCTCTCACTCCCCTTCTCCCTCCCTCTCTCTCACTTTCTCTCTATCCCTCCTCTCCCCTACCTCTCTATATCCCTTTCACTCTGTTTCTCCCCCACCTTCTCCCTCCCCCCTCTCTCCCCTTACCCCTCACTCACCCTCTCCCTCCCTCTTTCTCCCACTCCCATTTTCCCTCCCCCCCTCCCTCCCTCTCTCATCCTCTCTCCCTCTTTCTCCCACTCCCATTTCCCCTCTCTCCCCCCCTCTCCCCCTCACTCACCCTCTCCCCTCCCTTTCTCCCACTCCCATTTTCCCTCCCTCTCCCTCACTCATCCTCTCTCCCTCTTTCTCCCACTCCCATTTTCCCTCCCCCTCTCCCTCACTCATCCTCTCTCCCTCTCCCTCACTCATCCTCTCTACCTCTTTCTCCCACTCCCATTTCCCCTCTCTCCCCCCCCTCTCCCTCTCCCCCTCACTCACCCTCTCCCTCCCTCTTTGTCCCACTCCCATTTCCCTCCTCCTCTCCCTCTCCCTCACTCATCCTCTCTCCCTCTCCCTCACTCATCCTCTCTCCCTCTTTCTCCCACTCCCATTTCCCCTCTCCCCCCCCCTCTCCCTCTCCCCCTCACTCACCCTCTCCCTCCCTCTTTCTCCCACTCCCATTTTCCCTCCCCCTCTCCCTCTTCCCCACTCACCCTCTCTCTCCCTCTTTCTCCCACTCCCATTTTCCCTCCCCCTCTCCCTCACTCATCCTCTCTCCCTCTCTCTCCCTCACTCATCCTCTCTCCCTCTCCCTCACTCATCCTCTCTCCCTCTTTCTCCTACTCCCATTTTCCCTCTCTCACCCCCTCTCACCTTCCCCAGCAGTCTCTTCCACCTCTGGCGCCACAGAATGAGGATGATGACGACCAATAGGAGCAGGATAATGACCACCAGGCAGCTGACGAGGACGGAGGTGTCGGTGCTGTCGTCTTTGGCGATTGGCTGGTTCATTCTGATGTCACCGCCCGCCGCCAGGACTGGGATATACACAGAGAGAGAGAGGGATGGATGTCACTTTAAAGGCGAGGGGGGTTAGGGAGGGAGAGGGGGAGAGACGGGTTAGGGAGGGGGAGAGAGGGAAAAGGGAGAGGGGGAGAGAGGGGAAAGGGGGAGAGAAGGGCTAGGGAGGGGGAGAGAGGGGAAAGAAAGAAGGGGATGTGATGGTGAGAGGGTACCCAGGCCATTAATAAAGGTATTTGGCCA
>NW_027456904.1:77500-85000 GCF_040206685.1 Ascaphus truei
GAACTCGAGATCCTGAGGCGGACTATCAGTAACCTTCCACTGGCAGCGGCAGCCCCAGTACCGAAAATGACCAGGGCAAGCCACTACCTTCAGAAGATGGGACCCTCGGATGATGTGGAAGCCTATCTTCTCACGTTTGAACGCACGGCACAGAGAGAGGGATGGCCAGAAGCTGAGTGGGCTGGTCTAATCGCACCCTTCCTAAGCGGCGAACCCCAGAAGGCTTACTTTGATCTAGAGCCAGCCGAAGCTAACGTCTATGCAAAATTGAAGTTCGAGATCCTCGCCCGCCTCGGCGTAACCACGGCTGTTCGCGCCCAAAGGTTTCACGCATGGTCCTTCACGATGGATAAAGCCACCCGAAGCCAGATGTATGACCTCATCCACCTCGCCCGGAAGTGGCTACAACCCGAGATCAACTCAGCCAGCCACATCGTGGAACGGTTGGTCATGGACCAGTTCTTGAGGAAACTTCCCTCTGCCTTACGCCGTTGGGTCAGTCGGAGTGACCCCCACAATGCGGATGAGCTTGTGGCCCTCGTAGAAAGGTACAATGCAGCAGAAGAGCACCCGCAACCCACAGTCGTGGAGCAACCCCACTACCCGAGGTTCCAGGACTCTTCCAGAGACGGTAAAAGGGTACCGGGGTTAAGGGGCGCTGAAGAGCGGCGACCACCTTCACGCAGCACCAGCAACAGTGGTTCGCACACTAAGGGCAATAGCCAACATGGGGAGCCGGGAAAAGGCTCTAAGTGGGACACAGACTATGTACCTAAATGTGTAAATTGTCATGAGAGGGGCCACACAGCAAAAATCTGCCCACTAAATGATGAGCCCATGCAATGCAACAGCGTGGAACCTTATTCGCTGTTGTCCCAATGTATGGGCCCTAGCCCAGAGGACCCCTTGAATAACCATCTGTGGGCATTTGTAAAGGTTAATGGTAAGAGGGTTCGGGCACTTCTTGACTCTGGGAGCATGGTCACACTAGTGTCCGAATACCTCTTGCCCATTAAGAAGAAACAGGGAAACAGTTCACAAAGAGTGGCAATTTGTTGTATACATGGGGATAATCATGAATATTCCACTGTTGATGTTTTTTTTGAAACAGAGTTTGGTTCTTTAGATTTCAAGGTGGGTATTGTACCCAAACTGGCACATGATGTGTTAATAGGGACCGACTTTCCCCATTTTCTAAAAATGTGGTCCCCCGCTCAGAATAGCGCCCAGAGTTCAATAGCGGACCATAACGAAGTATTAGAAGAAACAAATCCTTTCCCTTTTTCAGAAATGGAGGTTGACGAGGGCCCAAATAAGAAGGGGGAAAAGGAGGAGTGCTGTAAAATTCCCTTCCCCATCACTACTTTGGTAGGGAATACCCCAAATCAAGATGTTGAGCAGACACTTACCACCCCAGAACCGGATAAGACCCTCGCTGACCTAGAGGTCAGTCCTGGGAGTTTTAAGAAGGCCCAGTGGGAGGACCCCACATTAGCGGTAGCAAGGGGAAATATACGGGACCAGAATAGTACTCCTGGCCAACCAGATAGGTCACTTGCTTACCCCTACTTCGAGGTAGAGAACGACCTAGTATATCGGGTTGATAAAAGGAAATCAGTTACAACTAAACAATTGTTGGTACCATGGACATTCCGTAACGTAGTATTACACCTCGCACATAGTCATCCATTGGGGGGACACCTAGGGGTGGAAAAGACAAAAGAAAAGGTTCTCCGAAGCTTCTATTGGCCTGGGGTTCTGGCAGAAATTACGAATTATTGTTCCTCATGCCCAGAATGTCAGATCACCGCCCCGTTCAAGGCGTACCGCAGCCCATTGGTACCCCTTCCCATAATAGAGGTACCATTTGACCGGATTGCTATGGATCTAGTAGGACCCCTAATAAAGTCTGCTAGGGGACATCAGCATATATTGGTAATATTAGATTATGCCACCCGATATCCGGAGGCAGTTCCCCTACGTAGCACCTCAGCTAAAAACATAGCAAAAGAGTTAGTAGTTCTGTTTTCCCGGGTCGGGATTCCTAAAGAGATTCTATCTGACCAGGGAACACCATTTATGTCCCAAGTAACGAAAGAGCTATGTAAACTCCTAAAAATCAAGCATCTCAGAACCTCAGTCTATCATCCACAAACAGATGGTTTAGTGGAAAGGTTCAATAAAACCTTAAAGAGCATGTTACGGCGGGCGGTTGATAAAGATGGGAAAAACTGGGATTGTTTGTTACCGTACCTGTTATTTGCCATTAGGGAAGTTCCCCAATCATCCACTGGCTTCTCCCCGTTTGAACTATTGTATGGCCGACACCCAAGGGGCTTACTGGATATAGCCAAAGAGACTTGGGAACACGAGGTTACCCCTTACAGAAGTGTAATAGAGCATGTTGCCCAAATGCAGGACCGCATTGCTGCAGTCCTACCCATAGTGAGGGAACACATGGAGAAAGCTCAAGAAGCACAGAGGAATACATATAATAAGGGTGCTAGGGTCAGAATTTTTTCTCCAGGTGATAGGGTACTAGTTCTGGTTCCCACCGTGGAGAGTAAATTCCTTGCTAAATGGCATGGGCCATATGAGGTCTTGGAAAGAGTGGGAGAAGTAAATTATAAGGTAAGACAGCCAGGTAGGAGGAAACCTGAGCAAATTTACCATATAAACCTACTCAAGCCCTGGAAAGATAGAGAAGTCTTGTTAACCCTAGTACCCCCAGGTCCGTCAGAGAATCAAGAAACTGACCCAGAGGTTAGCATAGCTGAAACCCTGTCTGTTCATCAGAAACGAGAGGTTCAGAATTTAGTGAAAAGAAACAAAGAAATCTTCTCTATACGGCCAGGTAGAACTAGCGTAATTGAACATGACCTAGTCTCTGAACCGGGGGTCCGAGTTAACCTTAAACCGTACCGAATCCCAGAGGCCAAAAGAAAGGCTATAAGTTTAGAGGTTAAAAAAATGCTAAAACTAGGTGTAATTGAGGAATCCCAAAGTGGGTGGAACAGCCCTATAGTCTTAGTCCCAAAGCCAGATGGTACAACAAGGTTTTGTAATGACTACCGGAAACTAAACGCGGTGTCAAAATTTGATACTTATCCTATGCCCAGGGTAGATGAACTTGTAGAGAGACTGGGCAAAGCCCGATATCTCACAACCCTAGACCTAACAAAAGGGTACTGGCAGGTTCCCCTCACAGAAAGGGCAAAAGAAAAGACAGCCTTCTCAACCCCAGACGGCCTCTTTCAGTATAAGGTGTTGCCTTTTGGTTTACATGGAGCTCCCGCCACATTCCAAAGAATGATGGATAAAATTTTAAAACCACATGCTCGGTATGCTGCCGCCTACCTGGATGATGTGGTAATCCATAGTGAGGATTGGCAATCCCACCTTCCAAAGGTCCAAGCTGTGCTTGACGCAGTCCGGTCTGCTGGACTAACTGCTAACCCCGCTAAATGCACTATTGGTCTGGAGGAGGCCAAGTATCTGGGATATTCTATTGGCAGAGGTTTACTCAAACCCCAAACACTCAAAGTGGAGGCGATACAAAATTGGCCAAGGCCAGTTACAAAAAAACAAGTAAGGACCTTTTTGGGGTTAATTGGGTACTATAGAAGGTTTATTCCCAATTTTGCAACTAAGGCAACCCCACTAACTGACCTCACAAAAGCAAGAGGACCGCTAATGGTAAAGTGGTCCCCCGAAACCGAACAGGCCTTTAGAAGCCTGAAAGAAGCTCTCTGTGCCCAACCAGTGTTGGTCACACCTGACTTCTCCAAAGAGTTCGTAGTCCAAACCGACGCATCTGAGGTAGGGCTGGGGGCGGTACTCTCCCAGGAGTCTCAAGGTGAGGAGCACCCCATCCTTTATTTAAGTAGGAAACTAAATCCCCAGGAGAAAAATTACTCCATAGTAGAGAAAGAGTGTCTCGCAATAAAGTGGGCTGTAGAGACGCTCAAATACTACCTGTTGGGGAGAAAATTCCGGTTGGTCACAGATCATGCACCCCTTACCTGGATGTGTCAAAACAGGGAAAAGAATGCTAGAGTGACCAGGTGGTTCCTAAGCCTACAACCCTTTAAATTTTCTGTGGAACACAGGTCAGGGCACAAACATGGCAATGCTGACGGGTTGTCAAGGATGCACTCCCTAATATCCATGGTCGCTCATCCCTCGAGGTCTGAGCTGGGGGGGAGGATATGTGACAGAAACCAGGGGATGGTAATAAATTCCGTATATAGGGCTCCCAGGATACTAGACAGTTTCTATCCTGTTTGGCCTGGGAGTGCAGCCTTATAATACATACACTCCATCCCACAGTTTGGCAAGCGCTGGAACTGAGGGATGAGAGATCCAGACCAGAGTTTGTCTGCTGCCTGATTTCTGTCACCTGTCATGCTAATTAGGAATCAGGTATGAAAGACTGATTTCCTGTTTGCTCTGCTCTCCCCACAAGAGCCAGGAGGCTGGAAGGCTGCTGAACTACAGAGGGGAGAAGCCTCTTCCCCAAACAGGTTCAATCTTTCTGTTCATTTGTGTAAGACTGCAAAAGTACCGTGTTTTGATGTTGGAAGTGGAAAAGCCACTTCCAACCCTGAGTCAGGGATATCTAAGTTAAGTTATCGCTCAGGTGAGCAGCTTTTGTTTTGATCTGTTTTCTGTTGTATGCACTGTGGCAGTCTCAGTGCCTGGGACTGAATAAACCAGGCATAGCCTGTTTAAAGGAACAGTACGTGACGCCTCATCATTTAACCTACCCTAAAAGACCGTGTTCTAAACAGTCCCGGACAAACGACGGAGCCCCGGAGTAAGCCGTTTGTCACATATGGTGGAGAATGCGGGCAGAGCACTAGGGGGTCTGCGGGTTGAAGAACTTTGAAAAAAAAAAAAAAAAGTTTTTTTTCATCCTCTGCAAACAAGATGGAAGACGTGGTGGGTGCGCTGGTACGCAATGTCGCTGCCCAGAAAGACGCGAATGAAACCCAGCAACAGCTGTTAATAGCCCAGCAAGAAACTAATGCAAACCAGCAGCAGACGAATGCAGCCCAGCAACAGCTGCTAATAGCCCAGCAAGAGATTAATGCCAACCAGCAACAGGCGAATGCCAACCAGCAACAGGCGAATGCAAACCAGCAACAGACGAATGAAGCCCTGCAAAACGCGAATGCAAACCAGCAAGAGACAAACCGCTTGCTGAGAGAGGAGCAACAGCGGTTCGCTCAGGGCTTACAGCAGGAACTCGAGATCCTGAGGCGGACTATCAGTAACCTTCCACTGGCAGCGGCAGCCCCAGTACCGAAAATGACCAGGGCAAGCCACTACCTTCAGAAGATGGGACCCTCGGATGATGTGGAAGCCTATCTTCTCACGTTTGAACGCACGGCACAGAGAGAGGGATGGCCAGAAGCTGAGTGGGCTGGTCTAATCGCACCCTTCCTAAGCGGCGAACCCCAGAAGGCTTACTTTGATCTAGAGCCAGCCGAAGCTAACGTCTATGCAAAATTGAAGTTCGAGATCCTCGCCCGCCTCGGCGTAACCACGGCTGTTCGCGCCCAAAGGTTTCACGCATGGTCCTTCACGATGGATAAAGCCACCCGAAGCCAGATGTATGACCTCATCCACCTCGCCCGGAAGTGGCTACAACCCGAGATCAACTCAGCCAGCCACATCGTGGAACGGTTGGTCATGGACCAGTTCTTGAGGAAACTTCCCTCTGCCTTACGCCGTTGGGTCAGTCGGAGTGACCCCCACAATGCGGATGAGCTTGTGGCCCTCGTAGAAAGGTACAATGCAGCAGAAGAGCACCCGCAACCCACAGTCGTGGAGCAACCCCACTACCCGAGGTTCCAGGACTCTTCCAGAGACGGTAAAAGGGTACCGGGGTTAAGGGGCGCTGAAGAGCGGCGACCACCTTCACGCAGCACCAGCAACAGTGGTTCGCACACTAAGGGCAATAGCCAACATGGGGAGCCGGGAAAAGGCTCTAAGTGGGACACAGACTATGTACCTAAATGTGTAAATTGTCATGAGAGGGGCCACACAGCAAAAATCTGCCCACTAAATGATGAGCCCATGCAATGCAACAGCGTGGAACCTTATTCGCTGTTGTCCCAATGTATGGGCCCTAGCCCAGAGGACCCCTTGAATAACCATCTGTGGGCATTTGTAAAGGTTAATGGTAAGAGGGTTCGGGCACTTCTTGACTCTGGGAGCATGGTCACACTAGTGTCCGAATACCTCTTGCCCATTAAGAAGAAACAGGGAAACAGTTCACAAAGAGTGGCAATTTGTTGTATACATGGGGATAATCATGAATATTCCACTGTTGATGTTTTTTTTGAAACAGAGTTTGGTTCTTTAGATTTCAAGGTGGGTATTGTACCCAAACTGGCACATGATGTGTTAATAGGGACCGACTTTCCCCATTTTCTAAAAATGTGGTCCCCCGCTCAGAATAGCGCCCAGAGTTCAATAGCGGACCATAACGAAGTATTAGAAGAAACAAATCCTTTCCCTTTTTCAGAAATGGAGGTTGACGAGGGCCCAAATAAGAAGGGGGAAAAGGAGGAGTGCTGTAAAATTCCCTTCCCCATCACTACTTTGGTAGGGAATACCCCAAATCAAGATGTTGAGCAGACACTTACCACCCCAGAACCGGATAAGACCCTCGCTGACCTAGAGGTCAGTCCTGGGAGTTTTAAGAAGGCCCAGTGGGAGGACCCCACATTAGCGGTAGCAAGGGGAAATATACGGGACCAGAATAGTACTCCTGGCCAACCAGATAGGTCACTTGCTTACCCCTACTTCGAGGTAGAGAACGACCTAGTATATCGGGTTGATAAAAGGAAATCAGTTACAACTAAACAATTGTTGGTACCATGGACATTCCGTAACGTAGTATTACACCTCGCACATAGTCATCCATTGGGGGGACACCTAGGGGTGGAAAAGACAAAAGAAAAGGTTCTCCGAAGCTTCTATTGGCCTGGGGTTCTGGCAGAAATTACGAATTATTGTTCCTCATGCCCAGAATGTCAGATCACCGCCCCGTTCAAGGCGTACCGCAGCCCATTGGTACCCCTTCCCATAATAGAGGTACCATTTGACCGGATTGCTATGGATCTAGTAGGACCCCTAATAAAGTCTGCTAGGGGACATCAGCATATATTGGTAATATTAGATTATGCCACCCGATATCCGGAGGCAGTTCCCCTACGTAGCACCTCAGCTAAAAACATAGCAAAAGAGTTAGTAGTTCTGTTTTCCCGGGTCGGGATTCCTAAAGAGATTCTATCTGACCAGGGAACACCATTTATGTCCCAAGTAACGAAAGAGCTATGTAAACTCCTAAAAATCAAGCATCTCAGAACCTCAGTCTATCATCCACAAACAGATGGTTTAGTGGAAAGGTTCAATAAAACCTTAAAGAGCATGTTACGGCGGGCGGTTGATAAAGATGGGAAAAACTGGGATTGTTTGTTACCGTACCTG